>NC_085139.1:207010874-207250638 GCF_024139115.2 Armigeres subalbatus | reverse complement strand
CAAAAAATTCACTTCACATTCACTTAGTAGAGATACTGCCTTTCTAGCATTTCGCCAATACACCAACCTTTTTGGTTTGGAACACCATTTTCTGTTCTTGTCCACATTCAAACAATTTTCCCTAATTTCAAGCAACATGAAATTTTTGGAAAACTCTATGGAAAAAATATTTCGAATTTTTTACCCACTGGAAGGAATGATACATCTAGTGTGGAACGTGGTGGGACAGATGATTTAAAAGTATAAGATTGCTAGAGTCGATCCTATTCGCGTGACCAACATCTAGTTTGCATTGGCCTAGCAGCCAAAGTACTGATTCTATAAATGTCAAACCGATGTAATTAATAAAATGAAACATTTATTACAACATGGTACATCGCAAACAGCCAAGTACGATTGTACCACGTTTGTCATAATGTCCTTTGGCATAAAGTCCTGTGGCATAATTGTTATTTAAGCTGTGTGAATAAAAAGTAAGATTTTCAGTTGCCTTGTTTCCACCTTGTGATGATTCAAAACAGGATTGTACAGCATGGCAAATTAATAAAGAAGCATCCTGTAAAAGCAGGAACATTTCAAATTGTTGACACACCTACCAGCAAGATAAATCGACATTAAATTAATTTGGCATTGGTGGCTAGTTTTGTTTTTCATGTAGGTGTATGCCAGGAAACTTGCTCAATGAAAATGAAAAAATGAAAAAAAGGAAAATGAATTCGTATTCTCTCATGCGTTACATTTTTTTTTCATGAGGTCATATTTTTGCGCTGTGCCCTCCCCAGCCGTGCGGTACGACGCGCGGCTACAAAGCAAGTCCATGCTGAGTGTGGCTGGGTTCGATTCCCGGTGCCGGTCTAGGCAATGTTTGGATTGGAAATTGTCTCGACTTCCCTGGGCATAAAAGTGTCATCGTGTTAGCCTCATGATAACGAATGCAAAAATGGTAACTTGGCTTAGAAACCATTTAGTTAGTAACTGTGGAAGTGCTGAATGAACACTATGCTGCGAGGGGGCTCTGTCTCAGTGTTGGGATGTAATGCCAATAAGAAGAAGAATATTTTTGCGCTCCGTTCTTTCCCTAGCCAGGACTGCTGCATGCTTCTAAAAGAAGAATCAAAGAGAAGAGAAATGCATGATTTTTTAGAAAGATTCATTTTGAAGAATGGATTATATTTGCGCTTGCCTTAAACGTAGAAAATGCATCCTTTCAAAAAAAAGGGATCATATCTCCCATTGCATTGAATGGAGCTAATTCAATTGAAAGAAGGAGTCATAGCCTCTCTGGCTTGTGCTGAGCAATTGCATCATTCGAAAGAAGGGATCATTACTTCCCTTTTCTTAAACCAAATGCATTCTTTGCAAGGTGGGATCATGTGCTATATTCACTTGTCTCAAACCATGTAAATGCTTAAATTGGAAGAAAAACTCATATCTTCTCTTGCCTTCTGCCGGATCAATGCATTCTTTGAATGAAGGAACCACATCTTCTTGTGCCGTCTGCTGGGAAGATACATTCTTCGGAAGATCATTCTTGCATTGGACCGAGCAAATGCTTGAATTGAATAAAGGAACCATGTCATCTTTTGCATTTGGCCGGGCAAATGCATCCTTTGAATAAATGAATTCCATCTTTCCTTGCCTCTAACCGAGCAAATACTTGAATCGAAAGTATATCATCTTTTGATCTCTGCTGGACCTCCTGCTATCCTTTGAGAATAAGAACCATACATATTCTCCCTAGTGTTATGCCGGGCAAATGCATTATTATCGTACCTTCCTTTGCCATATGCCTAAAAAATTTACCAATTGAAAAAAAAAATTGGGGTTGTATACAAGACACCAGGGCTGCGAAATGGTGAGTTGACATCCGGGAAGGGGCGCCTAACATAGCTCTGGTCCTCACAAGTTCCAATACTCACGCTTCCACGGGTCTTCCGATGACAATTGACCGCCAGCTAAGGGTTGCGTACTTAGCTGGTAGTGCAGCCTGGGCACTGTTGTCCTTCTGACATCAGCTAGAGTGAGAGGGTGCGTCCTGTGGGGTCTGCCTAGGATGTGGTGGGGTTCGACAGTGGGCTCTGTTGAACTTCTATAAAAAGCTGCATGTGTCCCCAAGCAGGCCCTATCAAAGCGACCGTGTGCCGCTCAAAGCGCACTAGCCTAGTCCTGGTGTTGGGTAGGACTTTAAACAAATTTGACCCGACTGATCGAGCGTCTGTCCACCAAGGAGGTGCGGCTCCAACAGCGTCTGTTCTGGCATCCAGCGGCTGAGTATGAAATGCTATTCCCGGAAGCTATACCTAAGATGGCAGCCCCATCCCGGTGGATAGGGAACCTTGGGCCAACAACCTACTGTTCCCGAAACATCAATTTGTTCGAGAATCCGATAATGAAAGAATACGGACTGATTTTACGGCGACGACTCTTAGCGCGAAACAACGGACACGAATAGGAACATGGAACGTTTTAACCCTAGCCCAGCAGGGTAAATTGGTACAACTTGCCAATGAGGCACGCCGCATGAAGCTTGAGATCCTGGGACTGAGTGAAGTCCGTTGGCCAAACTTTGGAGAACACAGAACGCCGTCGGGACAAGTTCTGCTATACTCTGGTTTACGAGGTGAACACGCTCCCCGGCAACGCGGAGTTGGCTTCCTACTCGGAGTTGGCACACTCTGCGCTTTTGAAGTGAGAACCTATAAGTGAAAGGATAATCGTTGCCAGATTTAGAACACGGGTCCGAAACCTTACTATAATCCAATGTTCTGCGCCAACCGATGCTGCCGATCTGCAAGACAAAGAGAACTTCTACAGTCAACTCAATGCCGTCGTAGATAGAATTCCAAAGGGTGATATCAAGATCTGTTTGGGCGACTTCAATGCGAAGATCGGATCCGACAACTCGAACCATGAGCGCATTATGGGACGCCATGGTCTCGGAGAAATGAGCGAAAACGGAGAGCTGTTCGCAGAATTTTGTGGTAATAACGACATGGTGATCGGGGATCGCTCTTCCCTCATCGACCGGTTCACAAGGTCACGTGGGTCTCCGTGACGGCTTTACAGAAAATCAAATCGACCACATCTGCATCAGCCGAAAATGGAAACGGAGCCTTCTTGATGTACGGAATAAACGTAGTGCCGATATCGCGTCTGATCATCACCTCCTCATCGGCGAAATACGCCTGCGCATTGCGCGGATTCGTCGGCAGGAGGACAGAGTTGGACGACGATTCAACACACGCCGACTGGAAGATGCCACGGTGAAACGGTCCTTCGTTGAAGAACTGGAGACGCGTGCTGCAGATATTCCGGAAGGTGGCAGCGTGGAAGACCAATGGACCGCCATCAAGAATGCCTTCATCGCCACCAGCGAGAACAATCTGGGCGAGCTACGCACCCAGAGAAAACAATGGATCACCGATGAGACCTGGAGGAAGATAGAGGAGCGAAGAGAAGCCAAAGCCGCGATAGAGCGATCAAAACCCAGAGGAGCCAAAGTTCTAGCCCGCCAACGATACGCGGCTCTTGAGAAGGAAGTAAAACGCTCATGTCGACGGGACAAGCGAGCGTGGGCAGACTCTCTGGCCGACGAAGGAGAGAGAGCCGCCGCAACCGGGGACATTCGCCTCCTCTACGATATCTCACGACGCTTAAGCGGGGCGAAGATGAATGCAACGATGCCTGTGAAAGACGCGAATGATCAGTTATTGACCGACCCAACTGACCAGCTGAAACGCTGGTTCGAGCACTTCGAACAACTTTTTCAAGTGCCAGCCAGGCCATCACCACCTCGGCATGGTCTGCCTAGGATCCGACGTATAACACGCGTCAATACCGAAGCTCCATCACTGCTAGAGATTCAAACAGCCATCCAAAGCATGAAATCGAATAAAGCCCCAGGGTCGTTCGCATATCAGCCGAGATGCTCTAAGCTGACGCCATGACATCCGCTCAACTACTGCATCGTTTATTTCATAATATCTGGGACACCGCAACTTTCCCGGTCGACTGGATGCAAGGTATCTTAGTAAAGGTGCCCAAAAAGGGTGACCTGACTGTATGCGATAACTGGCGAGGCGTTATGTTGCTGTGTACCGTTCTCAAAGTTCTGTGCAAAATTATCCTAGCCCGGATTCAGGAGAAGATCGATGCGACTCTCCGGCGGCAGCAAGCCGGATTCCGTGCCGGAAGATCCTGTGTGGACCATATTGTCACGCTCCGCATCATTCTGGAGCAGGTCAACGAATTCCAAGAGTCCCTTTACTTGGTATTCATTGACTACGAAAAGCTTTCGACCGTCTCAATCACGAGAATATGTGGGGCGCCCTGAGACGCAAGGGAGTTCCTGAGAAAATCATCGGCCTCATCGAAGCACAGTACGAGGCCTTTTCGTGTAGAGTGCTGCACAATGGGGTCCTGTCCGACCCTATCCGGGTCGTAGCTGGTGTAAGGCAAGGATGTATCCTATCACCGTTACTGTTCCTCATCGTAATCGATGAGATTCTGGTAGGTGCGATTGACCGTGAACCAAACCGCGGGCTGTTATGGCAGCCTATAACCATGGAGCATCTAAACGACTTCGAATTGGCTGATGACGTTGCACTCCTCGCGCAACGGCGCTCTGATATGCAGAGTAAGCTCAACGACCTTGCCGAGCGCTCCTCTTCGGCAGGTTTAGTCATCAACGTCAACAAAACCAAATCGTTGGATGTAAACACGGCGACTCCTTCCAGTTTCACAGTAGCCGGGCAACCAGTGGAGAATGTTGAAAGCTTCCAATATCTTGGTAGCCAAATGGCGTCGGACGGCGGTACCAAGATCGACATAGGCGCACGGATCAAGAAAGCAAGGGCTGCCTTTGCGAGTTTAAGAAATATCGGGGAAAAACAGGCAGATAAGTGAACGCACCAAAATACGAATTTTCAACTCTAACGTGAAATCTGTGCTGTTATACGCTAGCGAAACATGGTGTGTATCAGTGGAGAACACTCAACGGCTGCAGGTGTTCATTAACAGATGCCTGCGGTATATAATTCGGGCCTGGTGGCCTCACAACTGGATCTCAAACAATGAGCTCCATCGTCGTTGTCACCAGAGGCCGATAGCAACAGAAATTCAGGATCGGAAGTGGGGCTGGGTCGGCCACACTCTACGTAGGGGCGGAAACGAAATCTGTAAACAAGCATTAGACTGGAACCCAGCGGGACATCGCAGCAGAGGCAGACCCAGAGGCTCATGGCGGCGAAGCCTCAATAAAGAAATAAAAGAAGTCGACCGAAATCTAACCTGGCAACAGGTTAAAGCGATAGCCGGGCAACGCTCAGGATGGAGATCTTTCAAATCGGCCCTTTGCACCACCGGAGGTGTACAGGATCCGTAAGTAATACAAGACACCAACGCTCGACGTAAACTACGTAAAACCAAATATAGTACACTGAATCAATTATTCCGCTCTATATAGAAGAGAAGGACCTGTCCCACCGACATTACTACTCAGCTTTAATGGAACATCCATAAATTACGTAACGCTTAGAGGGGGGAGGGGGGTTTGCCCGAAGTTTGACGACTTATACAAAATTTTCAGATGATTCATACAAAAAGTGTAAAGTGTAAAAGTGACATATGGGGTAGGGGGGGATTGAAAATGGTCAATTTTTGCGTTACGTAATTAATAGATATTCCCTTAGCAGCATTTCGAACTCCGGAGGGAGTAGGGAACCCACTGTCTAGCAGCTGGGCCACCCCATTCATACATCCCAGTTCAACAATTGAGAATACCCTAAAAGTAGGCAATTGCCAAGGATTGGAACGCGCTGCATAGGGCACGAAAGAACTGAAATTTTCAATAGTTTAGCGTTGATACTCAAAAATTTCAATAGTACTGGCAAATTGGTGGAGAGTTTATGAATCGATTGATATATAAATCTTTAAAATCCATAGAAAGATAAAGGACCTATTATTGTTACAAATCTAACATGATTTCGAGACGGTCCCCAATTTTGAAATTTTCATTTTACACCCTGTATCCGAGTCTTCCCCTTAGACGTAGTTTACGTCAAAAGGAAACGTATACTTTTTAGGCTTATGCACGAAAAAGAGATGATTATATCTCCTGCTGAAATCTATATACATAAAAATGAATTTCTGTCTGTCTGAACCTTATAGACTCGGAAACTACTGAACCGATTGGCGTGAAAATTTGTATGCAGAGGTTTTTGGGACCGGGAAAGATTCTTAAGATGGTTCTAGACCCCTCCCGCTTTAGAAAGGGGGCTCTCATACAACTGAAACTTCAATTTCTTCATAACGTGAATTCTAATCAGATAATAAACCAATTTTATGCGAAACGAAGATCGTCGGGTTTGCTAGTAACTAATAAAATAGTTTTTGCTCTCGAGCAGTTATAATGTTATTAATATTATGAGTGTATTACTTCTACGTGAGGTTAAACGATTTACAAAGATATGGATATGCTTATATCATCTTCCAAACTTAGACGTACATGTTCATGATATTATTGGATGCAAAAGTATGTATTTGATAGTCTGTTAGGATACACACTACGAAAAAGTCCTGTAACATTATGTCATTTAAGACCGACATATGCAAGCGAACCAAAAGACGCATTATTGCGTTCAAATTAATTTTTACAAGGCTCTGAAAATGTGTTTCCTAAATTTACACGGCCAAAAAACTAGTGTATGTAGCAAAAATGGTAAGGGCCCAGCATGGCAATCTAACACCAGATCTTATGAGTGGGAGTCCCGTGCGATACCACTCTACCATTCCTGCTGCGCGGCAGAAGGGAGATCGAAGCTTAACATGTTCTACAATTTCACGAATATGGGGAAGCATCAGCCCATCCACTGCTTGTTCCTTGCAACTGCGCTGAAGGTTAAAAAAGGAGAAACGAAAACAGTGCCTAAAGAATCTTGTATTCATGGGTCACTTTGTTTGTTTCGGGGCGCTTTGGATTTCAGTCATTCTTACTGTAAATTTAAGCCATTTGGTAATTAGAAGCGTTTAATGGGTAGCATTTGGTATTTGATGACAGAATGATACTGCAAATATATTGTTTTGGGTGTCTGATGCTATGACACAATATTATGTTATGATTGGATATGCATCTCGGTTGATTACGTCAGCTTAACACTCCTCCGACCGTGATAGGTTTTACTTACACGAACGACCATGCCTCGAAAGACACTATTTTCAAATCGCTATATCTCAGCCGTTAGTGAACCGATTTGAACAATTTTGGGACTCACAAATTTTCCCGTCCATCAAGATTTGTCTGAGATGTTGAGACCTCCGATCGGACCAAAAATGACCTCTGTGGACCTCCAAACGTCGGAGCAAGTCGTGATTTTCATACAAATTTCGTGGTTGGTGCTCACCAGCTTGATGTTCATGCTAATATTAGTAAGATACTTCGAAATCCGTGAGATTTAGAAAAATGCCGTCTTCTACAATTTTGTTCAGGAGGCCAAAACTAAACTGTCGCAGATCATGATATTTTGGAACTCGTCCGCTTGGCGGCGCTAGTGTATATGGGAATATTCGGTCGGTCAAATATTTCGGAATCCGAAAGATTTAGAAAGCCGCCGTCTTCTACAAATTTGTAAAGGAGGCCAAAACCATACTGTCCTAGATCATATTATTTTGGAACTTGTCCGCTTGGCGGCGCTAGTGTATATGGGAATACTCGTTGGGTCAAATATTTCGGAATCCGAAAGATTTAGAAAGCCGCCGTCTTCTACAAATTTGTTCAGGAGGCCAAAACCATACTGTCGCAGATCATATTATTTTGGAACTCGTCCGCTTGGTGGCGCTAGTGTATATGCAAATACTCCTAGGGTCGAATATTTCGGAATCCGAAAGATTTAGAAGGCTGCCGCCTTATACAAATTTGTTCAGGAGGCCAAAACCATACTGTCGCAGATCATATTATTTTGGAACTCCTCCGCTTGGTGGCGCTAGTGTATATGGGAATACTCGGTCGGTCAAATATTTCGGAATCCGAAAGATTTAGAAGGCCGCCGTCTTATACAAATTTGTCCAGGAGGCCAAAACCATACCGTCGCAGATCATATTATTTTGGAACTCGTCCGCTTGGTGGCGCTATTATATATGGAAATACTCGTTGGGTCAAATATTTCGGAATCCGTAGGATTTAGAAAGCTGCCGTCTTCTACAAATTTGTTCAGGAGGCCATAACCATACTGTCGCTGATCATATTATTTTGGAACTCGTCCGCTAGTGCATATGGGAATACTCGTTGGGTCAAATATTTCGGAGTCCGTAGGATTTAGAAAGCTGCCGTGTTCTACAATTTTGTTCCGGAGGTCAGATCCATACTATCGTAGATCATAATATTTCGGAACTCGTTCGCTTGGCGGCGCCAGAGTATATGAGAAAGCTAGTTGGGAAAAATATTTCGGAATTCGAAAATTTTAGAAAGCTGCCGTCTTCTACAATTTTGTTCAGGAGGCCAAAAACATACTGTCGCAGATCATTACATTTCGGAACTTGTCCGCTTGGCGGCGCTAGTGTATATGAGAAAGCTGGAAAATATTTCGGAATCCGTAAGATTTAGAAAGCTGCCGCCCTTTAATTTTTTTTTTCTGGAGGCCAAAACCGTCCGCTTGGCGGCGCTAGTGTATATGAGAAAGCTCGTTGGGTCAAATTTTTCGGAATCCGAAAAAAATTGAAAGCTGCCGTCTTCTACAGTTTTGTTTAGGAGGCCAAAAACAATTCCTCCGGAAGTTCCTCCAGGAATTCCTCCGGAAGTTCCTCCAGGAATTCCTCCGGAAGTTCCTCCAGGAATTCCTCCGGAAGTTCCTCCAGGAATTCCTCCGGAAGTTCCTCCAGGAATTCCTCCGGAAGTTCCTCCAGGAATTCCTCCGGAAGTTCCTCCAGGAATTCCTCCGGAAGTTCCTCCAGGAATTCCTCCGTAAGTTCCTCCAGGAATTCCTCCGGAAGTTCCTCCAGGAATTGCTCCGAAGTTCCTCCAGGAATTCCTCCGGAAGTTCCTCCAGGAATTCCTCCGGAAGTTCCTCCAGGAATTCCTCCGGAAGTTCCTCCAGGAATTCCTCCGGAAGTTCCTCCAGGAATTCCTCCGGAAGTTCCTCCAGGAATTCCTCCGGAAGTTCCTCCAGGAATTCCTCCGGAAGTTCCTCCAGGAATTCCTCCGGAAGTTCCTCCAGGAATTCCTCCGGAAGTTCCTCCAGGAATTCCTCCGGAAGTTCCTCCAGGAATTCCTCCGGAAGTTCCTCCAGGAATTCCTCCGGAAGTTTCTCCAGGAATTCCTCCGGAAGTTCCTCCAGGAATTCCTCCGGAAGTTCCTCCAGGAATTCCTCCGGAAGTTCCTCCAGGAATTCCTCCGGAAGTTCCTCCAGGAAATCCTCCGGAAGTTCCTCCAGGAAATCCTCCGGAAGTTCCTCCAGGAAATCCTCCGGAAGTTCCTCCAGGAAATCCTCCGGAAGTTCCTCCAGGAAATCCTCCGGAAGTTCCTCCAGGAAATCCTCCGGAAGTTCCTCCAGGAAATCCTCCGGAAGTTCCTCCAGGGATTCCTCCGGAAGTTCCTCCAGGGATTCCTCCGGAAGTTCCTCCAGGGATTCCTCCGGAAGTTCCTCCAGGAATTCCTCCGGAAGTTCCTCCAATAATTCCTCCAGAAGTTCCTCAAGGAATTCCTCCGGATGTCCCTCCAGGAATTCCTCCGGAAGTTCCTCCAGGAATTCCTCCGGAAGTTCCTCCAGGAATTCCTCCGGAAGTTCCTCCAATAATTCCTCCGGAAGTTCCTCCAGGAATTCCTCCGGAAGTTCCTCCAATAATTCCTCCAGAAGTTCCTCAAGGAATTCCTCCGGATGTCCCTCCAGGAATTCCTCCGGAAGTTCCTCCGGAAGTTCCTCCAGGAATTCCTCCGGAAGTTCCTCCAGGAATTCCTCCGGAAGTTCCTCCAGGAATTCCTCCGGAAGTTCCTCCAGGAATTCCTCCGGAAGTTCCTCCAGGAATTCCTCCGGAAGTTCCTCCAGGAATTCCTCCGGAAGTTCCTCCAGGAATTCCTCCGGAAGCTCCTCCAGGGATTCCTCCGGAAGCTCCTCCAGGGATTCCTCCGGAAGTTCCTCCAGGAATTCCTCCGGAAGTTCCTCCAGGAATTCCTCCGGAAGTTCCTCCAGGAATTCCTCCGGAAGTTCCTCCAGGAATTCCTCCGGAAGTTCCTCCAGGAATTCCTCCGGAAGTTCCTCCAGGAATTCCTCCGGAAGTTCCTCCAGGAATTCCTCCGGATGTTCCTCCAGGAATTCCTCCGGATGTTCCTCCAGGAATTCCTCCGGAAGTTCCTCCAGGAATTCCTCCAGAAGTTCCTCCAGGAATTCCTCCGGAAGTTCCTCCAGGAATTCCTCCGGAAGTTCCTCCAGGAATTCCTCCGGAAGTTCCTCCAGGAATTCCTCCGGAAGTTCCTCCAGGAATTCCTCCGGAAGTTCCTCCAGGAATTCCTCCGGAAGTTCCTCCAGGAATTCCTCCGGAAGTTCCTCCAGGAATTCCTCCGGAAGTTCCTCCAGGAATTCCTCCGGAAGTTCCTCCAGGAATTCCTCCGGAAGTTCCTCCAGGAATTCCTCCGGAAGTTCCTCCAGGAATTCCACCGGAAGTTCCTCCAGGAATTCCTCCGGAAGTTCCTCCAGGAATTCCTCCAGAAGTTCCTCCAGGAATTCCTCCGGAAGTTCCTCCAGGAATTCCTCCGGAAGTTCCTCCAGGAATTCCTCCGGAAGTTCCTCCAGGAATTCCTCCGGAAGTTCCTCCAATAATTCCTCCGGAAGTTCTTCCAGGAATTCCTCCGGAAGTTCTTCCAGGAATTCCTCCAGAAGTTCCTCAAGGAATACCTCCGGATGTTCCTCCAGGAATTCCTCCGGAAGTTCCTCCAGGAATTCCTCCGGAAGTTGCTCCACGAATTCTTTCGGACGTTCCTCCAGGAATTCCTCCGGAAATTCCTTCAGAAATGCTCCGAAAATTCCTTCCGGAAGTTCCTCCGGGAATTTCTTCCGGAAATGCCCTTAGGAATTCCTACGGAAGTTCCTCCAGGAATTCCTCCTTCCTTCGGAAGTTCCTTCAGGCATTCCTATGGAAGTTGCTTCAGGAATTTCTCCGGAAGTTCCTCCAGGAATTGCTTTCAGGAATTCCTCTGAAAGTTTCTCAAGGAATTTCTTCGAAAGTTCCTTCAGGAGTTCCCGTGGAAGTTCCACCAGGAATTCTGCCGAAAGCTTCTCCGGAAATTGCTCCAAGAATTCTTCGTGATGTCCCTACAGGATTCCTTGGGGTGTTTCTACTGGCATTCCTCCGCAAGTTCCCCCAGCATTTTTTTTCGTAAGTTCCACCGGGAATTCTTTCTAAAGATCGTCCAGGAGTTGCTTCAGAAGTTCCTCTAAAAAAAATTTCAGAAGTTTATCCAGAAATTCCTTTAAAAGTTCCTCTGTTGTATTGCCACTTGTGAATGAGCACTACAATCCAATGAAATGCGGCGTAGATATTTTGGTGACATAACAAAACAGTTCTCGCTATCGAAGCCAACGAAAAGATGGTGTTTTTTTACGGAGATCTCGAAATGATGCTACAAAACTCGTTCGTATTGTTTACAACGAAATTTCTAGCCTGGGAAAATAGAATTATGCGTCGCTATGAGTTATTTTTGAAAGACCTGGCGTTTCGTCTTGCTGAAAATCATGTGGACAAAGGCTGAAGCTGTTTCAAAGAGGAAGTATACACATATACACGGAACTTCAAAACCGATATGCTGAAGTTCTTCGTGAAGGTTGAGAAATTGTAAAACGAAAATGTTCAACATGATCTTCTGAAGCAGACCTTAACGTTTATTCCAAATATGAGAATATCACATGTTCAATCTATTCATTCAAGCAAAAGCAATAAGCCGCCTGGAAAACCAATAATTACGAGTAATATAAGAGATAATGCGACTCGATATAATCGGCAAAGACCTAGACGACGAATAAAGGATCTTGATTGGAAGCTTGGAACATGGAACTGCAAGTCGCTAGGTTTCGCAGATTGCGACAGGATGATCTACGATGAATTACATCCCTGCAACTTCGACATCGTGGCGCTGCAGGAGATTTGCTGGACAGGACAGAAAGTGTGGAAAAGCGGGCATCGAGCGGCTACCTTCTACCAAAGCTGTGGAACCACCAACGAGCTGGGAACCGGCTTCATAGTGCTGGGTAAGATGTGCCAACGCGTGATTGGGTGGCAGCCAATCAACGCAAGGATGTGCAAGCTGAGGATAAAAGGCAGTTTCTTCAACTATGGCATCATCAACGTGCACTGCCCACACGAAGGGACACCCGATGACGAGAAAGAAGCGTTCTACGCACAGTTGGAGCAGACATACGACCGATATACCACAGACCAGGTGTTCGCCATTCGACAAGTACTGCAGAAATTCCGCGAATTAAACGTGCCCACACATCATCTATTCATCGACTTTGATTGGGTCCAGCTATGGCAGCTAATGCACGAACACGGATTTCCGGATAAACTGACTTGATCATAGCGACGATGGATCGGGTGATGTGCGTAGTTCGATTTTCAGGGGCATTCTCGAGACCGCGCGTATAGGGTTACGGCAAGGTGATGGTCTTTTGTGTCTGCTATTCAACATCTCTTTGGAAGGGTAATACGAAGAGCAGGGATTAACACGATTGGTACAATTTTCAATAAGTCCGTCCAGCTATTTGGCTTCGCCGACGACATAGATATTATGGCACGTAACTTTGAGAAGATGGAGGAAGCCTACGTCAGACTGAAGAGGAAAGCTAAGCGGATCGGACTAGTCATCAACACGTCGAAGACGAAGTACATGATAGGAAGAGGTTCACGAGAGGACAATGTGAGCCACCCACCGCGAGTTTGCATCGGTGGTGACGAAATCGAGGTGGTAGAAGAATTTGTGTACTTGGGCTCACTGGTGACTGCCGAAAATGATACCAGCAGATATAGGCGGAGACGTATAGTGGCTGGCAATCATACGTACTTCGGACTCCGCAAGACAATCTGACAATCTACAAAACGCTCATTAGACCGGTAGTCCTCTACGGACACGAGACATGGACAATGCTCGTGGAGGACCAACGCGCACTTGGAGTTTTCGAAAGGATAGTGCTGCGTACCATCTATGGTGTGGTGCAGATGGCGGACGGTATGTGGAGAATGAACCACAAGTTGCATGAGCTGATGGGAGAACCATCCATCGTTCATACCGCGAAAATTGGAAGACTGCGGTGGGCCGGGCACGTAGCTAGAATGTCGGACAGTAACCCGGTTAAGATGGTTCTCGACAACGATCCAACAGGCACAAGAAGGCGAGGTGCGTAGCGGACAAGGTTGATCGATCAGGTGGAAAATGACTTGCGGACCCTCCGTAAACTTCGTGGTTGGCGACATGTAGACCGAGCCGAGTGGAGAAGACTCTTATATACCGCACAGGCCACTTCGGCCTTTGTCTGAATAATCAATAAATAAGTGTGTCTTGGAGAACCGATTCCGCACAGGCA
Organism: Armigeres subalbatus; assembly: GCF_024139115.2. Taxonomy (NCBI): domain Eukaryota; kingdom Metazoa; phylum Arthropoda; class Insecta; order Diptera; family Culicidae; genus Armigeres; species Armigeres subalbatus. The sequence goes on along the minus strand of NC_085139.1, from coordinate 207,237,073 downwards.
GCAGATAGGAGAGACCATCTGCAACTTCTGTACCAGATCAAAAAGAAAAAGTGTAGTGTGCTTTGAGCACAGAGTGAAGGATATTTTCAACTGTTGGCCAAACTGTGCAAAACGGGAGTGAAATAAGAATAATTTTGTTAAACCAGTTATGTTAAATATTCATTTTGACACTTTATTAGTTGATATTTTTTCTAAAAAAATAGTACTATTGAATGTATCATCAAGTGAAATAAAAACCTAACGTGCATGTCACTGAAACATATACCTAGTGGTTTATTGTTTCCGTATGTGCTAACTAACATTCATTCAAGCAGATGAATTCTGATCTTATAAAGTCTCGCATTCCGAAATATTTGACCCAACGAGTATTCCCATATATACTAGCGCCGCCAAGCGGACGAGTTCCACAATAATATGATCTGCGACAGTATAGTTTTGACCTTCTGAACAAAATTGTAGAAGACGGCAGCTTTCCAAATCCTACAGTTCCGAAATATTTGACCGACCGAGTATTCCCATATACACTAGCGCCACCAATCGGAGGAGTTCCAAAATATCATGATCTGCGACAGTATGGTTTTGGCCTCCTGAACAAATTTGTATAAGACGGCAGCCTTCTAAATCTTTCGGATTCCGAAATATTCGACCCTAGGAGTATTTGCATATACACTAGCGCCGCCAAGCGGACGAATTCCAAAATAATATGATCTGCAACGGTATGGTTATGGCCTCCTGAACAAATTTGTAGAAGACGGCAGCTTTCTAAATCCGACGGACTCCGAAATATTTGACCCAACGAGTATTTCCATATACACTAGCGCCACCAAGCGGACGAGTTCCAATATAATATAATCTGCGACAGTATGGTTATGACCTCCTGAACAAATTTGTAGAAGACGGCAGCTTTCTAAATCCTACGGATTCCGAAATATTTGACTGACCGAGTATTCCCATATACACTAGCGCCACCAAGCGGACGAGTTCCAAAATAATATGATCTGCGACAGTATGGGTTTGGCCTCCTGAACAAATTTGTAGTAGACTGCAGCTTTCTAAATTTTTCGGATTCCGAAATATTTGACCCAACGAGTATTCCCATATACACTAGCGCCGCCAAGCGGACGAATTCCAAAATAATATGATCTGCGACAGTATGGTTATGGCCTCCTGAACAAATTTGTAGAAGACGGCAGCTTTCTAAATCCTACGGATTCCGAAATATTTGACCCAACGAGTACTCCCATATACACTAGCGCCACCAAGCGGACGAGTTCCAAAATAATATGATCTGCGACAGTATGGGTTTGGCCTCCTGAACAAATTTGTAGAAGACTGCAGCTTTCTAAATCTTTCGGATTCCGAAATATTTGACCCAACGAGTATTCCCATATACACTAGCGCCGCCAAGCGGACAAGTTCCAAAATAATATGATCTAGGACAGTATGGTTTTGGCCTCCTTTACAAATTTGTAGAAGACGGCGGCTTTCTAAATCTTTCGGATTCCGAAATATTTGACCGACCGAATATTCCCATATACACTAGCGCCGCCAAGCGGACGAGTTCCAAAATATCATGATCTGCGACAGTTTAGTTTTGGCCTCCTGAACAAAATTGTAGAAGACGGCATCTTTCTAAATCTCACGGATTTCGAAGTATCTTACTAATATTAGCATGAACATCAAGCTGGTGAGCACCAACCACGAAATTTGTATGAAAATCACGACTTGCTCCGACGTTTGGAGGTCCACAGAGGTCATTTTTGGTCCGATCGGAGGTCTCAACATCTCAGACAAATCTTGATGGACGGGAAAATTTGTGAGTCCCAAAATTGTTCAAATCGGTTCACCAACGGCTGAGATATAGCGATTTGAAAATAGCGTTCCGACTGTTTGGGAGGCACGGTCGGAGGAGTGTTAAAGGATTGCGTCCCTTATAAAATTGAGAATTTTTTGGTGTGTACGACAGGCATGAAGAATGTTTTAGAAAAGTCGATTTGAAATCGAGCGGAGGGTATATATTTGTGATGGTATAAATCTCACGATATTCCTTCTTTGCCAAGCTCATACGTAAGATGATATTAGCATTTATATTATTATTTATTTATTCAGACTAAGGCCGAAGTGGCCTGTGCGGTATATAAGAGTCTTCTCCATTCGGCTCGGTCCATGGCTACACGTCGCCAACCACGCAGTCTACGGAGGGTCCGCAAGTCATCTTCCACCTGATCGATCCACCTTGCCCGCTGCGCACCTCGCCTTCTTGTGCTCATCGGATCGTTGTCGAGAACCATTTTCACCGGGTTACTGTCCGACATTCTGGCTACGTGCCCGACCCATCGCAGTCGTCCGATTTTCGCGGTGTGAACGATGGATGGTTCTCCCAGCAGCTGATGCAACTCGTGGTTCATTCGCCTCCTCCACGTACCGTCCGCCATCTGCACCCCACCATAGATGGTACGCAGCACTTTCCTTTCGAAAACTCCAAGTGCGCGTTGGTCCTCCACGAGCATCGTCCAGGTCTCGTGTCCGTAGAGGACTACCGGTCTAATTAGCGTTTTGTAGATTGTCAGTTTGGTACGGCGGCGAACTCTATTCGATCGGAGCGTCTTGCGGAGTCCAACGTACGTACGATTTCCAGCCACTATGCGTCTCCGAATTTCTCTGCTGGTGTCATGTTCGTCAGTCACCAGTGAGCCCAAGTACACAAATTCTTCTACCACCTCGATTTCGTCACCACCGATGCAAACTCGCGATGGGTGGCTCACATTGTCGTCTCTTGAACCTCTTCCTACCATGTACTTTGTCTTCGACGTATTGATGACTAGTCCGATCCGCTTAGCTTCCCTCTTCAGTCTGATGTAGGCTTCCTCCATCTTCTCAAAGTTACGTGTCATAATATCTATGTCGTCGGCGAAGCCAAATAATTGAACGGAATTATTGAAAATTGTACCACTCGTGTTAATCCCTGCTCTTCGTATTACCCCTTCCAAAGCGATGTTGAATAGCAAACACCAAAGACCATCACCTTGCCGTAACCCTCTGCGGGTTTCGAAGGGACTCGAGAATGCCCCTGTATTCGCGGCATTTCTGCAGTACTTGGCGAATGGCGAACACCTGGTCCGTGGTGGAGCGTTCGCCCATAAAACCCGCCTGGTACTGCCCCACGAACTCCCTTGAAGTTGGTGCTAGTCGACGGCATAAAATTTGGGAGAGTACCTTGTAGGCGGCTTTCAGCAATGTGATTGCGCGGTAGTTGCTACAATCTAGCTTATCGCCCTTTTTGTAGATGGGACACACGACACCTTCCATCCACTCCTGCGGCAAAACTTCCTCCTCCCAAATCTTGGTAATCACCCAGTGCAGCGCTCTAGCCAGTGCCTCACCACCGTGTTTAAATAGCTCTCCTGGTAGTTGGAGAGGCTTTGTTGTTCTTCAGCCGGCCGATCTCCTCCTGGATTTCCTGGAGATCCGGAGCCGGTAAAATTATGTCCTGCGCGCGTTCTCACAGGTCCATCACCATACCGCCATCTTCGTCTGCCACAACACCATTCAGGTGTTCTTCGTAGTGCTGCCGCCACCTTTGGATCACCTCACGCTCGTTCGTAAGAAGGTTCCCGTGTCCTTGCACATATCAGGCTGTGGCACGTGGCCCTCACGTGAAAGGTTTAATAGGTTCATAGAACTTTCGTGTGTTATTAGCGCGGTACAGTTGCTCCGTCTCTTCACGGTCTCGATCTTCCTGCTGGCGCTTTTTCCTCCGGAAAATCGAGTTTTGTCTGTTCCGCGCCTGTTTATATCGTGCCTCGTTCGCCCTCGTGCGGTGTTGCAGCAATCTCGCCCATGCTGCATTCTTCTCTTCCAATAACTGCTCATATTTGCCGTCATACCAGTCGTTTCTCTGATCCGGGGGCACCGTGCCAAGTGCAGCGGTTGCGGTGCTACCAATGGCAGATCGAATATCTCTCCAGCCATCTTCAAGAGACGCTGCGCCTAGCTGCTCTTCCGTTGGGAGTGCCACTTCCAGCTGCTGCGCGTATTCTTGGGCTAGTCTACCGTCTTGCAGCCGCCCAATGTTAAGCCGCGGCGTCCGACTTCGACGCGTGTTATACACCGTCGAGAGTTTTGAGCGCAGGCATACTGCAACGAGGTAGTGGTCGGATTCAATATTCGCACTGCGGTAAGTGCGTACGTTCGTGAGTCGCAAACCTCCTGTCTCGTCGGAGGGCCGTCGTGTCAGGGCTGTTTTGTGTCCCACCCCACCTAACACCAGGACTTGGGCTTTTGCGCTTCAAGCGGCACACGGTCGCTTTGGTGGGGCCTACTTGCGGATACATGCAGCTTTTTATAGAGGTTTAACATGGGCCACTGTCAAACCCCACCACATCCTAGGCAAGCCCCACAACTCGCAGATGGCCTGGGGAGGGATAACTTTTTAAGCTCATCATCAAATGGAAGTTCGCGAAATGTTTTTGAAACATTACCTACAGAATCTTCTTTGGAGATGATGCTATGGAGTGCCGCCATAGCTAATATTCGGCGTTTTCTTTAGCTTTAAAATATCTAGTCTAGTTCTTCGTTTTAGACTGTTGATTGTTTGTTGAACTATAGAACTGTTCTGAACCATGATCACTTTTCAGCCATTTAATACAGTTTCGACTACTTTTATTAAGACTGACTGATGATAAAGTATTTTAACGAACTTCTTTTGTTGGGTACATGACTTTAACGCCACTGAAACGCCAATAAAACTGCAGCAAAATCAAAACGACTTCGACACAAAATTAGCATTAGCATGAGCATTGTTACGGTGTTATTCGTAGATTGGACACTAGTAATACTCATGTTTTACTTTTGAGATCCTTATCTATAATGCTATTAGAAATCAAGAAGGGGAGTGGTCCTTGATTCCAGTCTTAAACAAAAATAACAAAAGCATGAGGATTACTACTCCTGGCCACGCCCATCTTCACCGTAACTAGGGAGAGGAAAAAAGTGTTGATGTGGTACTTACTTAACGAGAGGTCACCGACTTAGCGACACCCTCATAAATACCACGGAGTTGGATAATGAGGAAGGTAGTCGTTGGGTCAGGATTTGCCTATATCTGGCAATGCAACCGTGAGTAGACGAAAATAGCTCATTAATATCAAATGTTGATAAGATAGCAAAATGAGATATTTACATGATTGATATAAGAGATAAAAGATCAGTCGACAATATCAATATTTTGCACTAAAATATCATGAGGAGATCAAGTTATGCTATTTGTAAGAAGTGATCAATATCATGTGCCATAAGTTTATTCTTATCCATAGCATATCTTGATATTCAAATGATATTTCGGTGCAAATTTTTGATATTGTTGCCTGTTCTTTTTTTATCTCTTATGTCAATCAAAACTACATCATGTTTTGTTATTCTGTTCATGGCTACTGCCCGGGTAGATCTTAGCCCGTAACACACCACGTAAAGGTGTCTACCCAGCTTTACGGGTCAATCAAAACGATTCGACACAAAACCACTCAAACTAAATAGTCTAAAATATTAAAAGGGACTTTTTATTTTTAAAAAAGAACTATTTGGATCAGGCTTAACAGTGACCATTCTGAGCATCGTGGCTTTGGAGCCTCTGTTATTGATCTAAAAGAAAGATTAATAGAAACAAACTCGATTACCATGGGGAACATGGAATGGGTAGATTTTTAGTCTAAAGACTGCCAACGGTCACACACAAAAATAAGCTTCATAGCTTAAATTATTAAATTCACAAAATCACTATAAGTTTCCAATATTGGGTTTTACGATTTTTTTCCCTGACCTCAATCAAAATTCCATGACCTTCCCTGACATTCCAGGTTCAAATTGAAATTCCCTGACTTTCCAGGTTTTTCCTGGTAGTCGACACTCTGACTATGGATCTCCGAGCCTTCTATCAAAAGTCCGGTTTTGGAGTGATCCTATAGCCTTTGCGTATACTTAGTATACGAGAAAGGCAAAAAACAGGAAAATGTTTTGTCCATTCTTTTGCAATTGAGGTTCCACAGTGCGGCCGATAGACCATGTGTGAGCAATGCCAGATAACCCATTCTGGATCGAACGGGTGTTTTTATTAGCACCCGTTGGAGTCTCCGCGAACATCAGGTAGGAGGAACGAACATACGCTTACTCGGCGGCGTTGGTTGGCCGAAGATCTACGCCGAGTGCGATAGTAGCACTTTGTGTATAGATGTGGATTTTTTTCTTCTGTATGAACGTAGCTACAGGCAAATGAGCAACTAGAGAATTTACGGAAGTGTGTTGGCCGCAGTGTTGACCGAGTTGAGGAGGCGATGTAAGCGTCAATAACGGCGGCGGCGACGACGACAACGACAATTTGGCACTGCCGTCATCAGTGTTCGATGGTGCGAATGGTTCTTTATAGGAAGGACCGAACATTGGGAACGACAATTTGTTGTAGGGGTGATCGGGGCAATATGGGCCACCTAAGGAAATCGTTTCGAAAAGCGCTGAAAAGCTCAAAAAACATCGTTCAAATGTAGTTGACTTATACTAGAGAATGTTCCCTTTCATATAACGTCGATGAATGACGAAAAATGCGTTTGGAAATTTTTGGAATGCACGTTTGAAAATGTATTGATTTCAATGTGTGTTCCCGACTATACGGGGCAATATGAGCCACCATTTGGGGCAGTATGGGCCACCCATCCAAAACGTTTATTTAGGCGAAAAAAGTATCGTAATATGGAAGAATATTATATTCCTACAACAGTTGTGAGTATTCCATACCAAATAAAATTAAAAAACCGCACAACAGCGGACTGAACCGATTTTCCACTCTTCACCGTTTGAACAGCCACATTTCAATTGGCCAATGGTCATTTTTTCTGTTTCAATCGCAGTAATGCGCTGTTGTAATTTTTCCGTAATGAATCTTACATATATGATAATATTCTTGTATTTGACTACTGAAATTTGAACTTGTTCGTATTTTAAGGCCTGATATCTTGCTCTGTGCAGGTATGCCCATATTGCCCCATAGAGACTGGTTTTAGGAAAAAAAAATTTATGATAAATTCAGATTTGTATCAATACAAACATGTGTGTACAATATTCAATTTTAATATATCTTTTGATTGTGGTGTATTTTTGACCTGTATTTTAATCAGTGTTGTGTCAAAACCTTATTTATAAACTTTAAATCTTATAATAATTTTGCCTATGCAGCGAAAATTTACATTTTCAAGTGTATTTTCATGTTTGAATTGAATTTTAATGCGGTTTTCACGTTGATGCATATGTGTAGCATCCTCTTAAAGATCATATAACTTTTACATGCTAAAACTTGTCAATAAGCTCAAAATGAGGGTGGCTCATATTGCCCCGTATGTTCATATTGCCCCTACTGCCCCTATTTATAATGCGAATGCGACTGTTGGTGATTGTTACTGTTGAGTGGACTACCTTTAAACTAGTTGGTTTTGGAAGACGGAATCTATCCTTTGCAATAGAAGTTTGAGCTCATCATCCACCTTCAATTTGTGGTCTATGCCACACTATGGATTCAGTATAACGCTTCACCAATTGAAAACAGCGTATCGCATCCGCAAGAAAAATCCAACTTTGTTTAATTTTGTTAGGTAACTGTTTAAAGAATTGGTTGGTAATTGTTCAAAGAAAATTTTGAAAATACCTAACCTTCCGGGACTCGCATGACACTGGATTATCCATGTAGTCCCGCCGATCTTGTGAACGACAAGTATGCTTTTTTCGAAGGAGTTGTACTTTTACAACGGTGCGAGTCTCGGAAGGTTGATGAAAAATTGAATTTTTGATCATTGGAAAATTCTGACTCGTTAATGGAATTTTTTAAAACTTGTATGGAATCATTTAAATAGCTACAAAAAGTCTAAGGTTGCACGTCGTCAGCCACGAAGTCTACAAAGAGTTTGTCAATAATCTTCTACCTAATTTAACGTTTTCACTTCATAAGTAGTAATTCTGCATTCAGTGCACACCAAATGTTGCTATATCCGTGCTCTGTTTCTATGAATTCAACTCTATCTCTATGGAATCATTTTTAGATTCCGAATTACAACTATTTTTAGAACAAAATCGGGGAAATAACGAAGAATTTATTGTTAGTTTTTTTAATCTTCTAGCAAATTAGAATTTTGATATAAATTTGAATATATGCAGGCACCAATTGAATGACGTTCAGTACATCGGACCATACCAAACAGCCTAACCTTACGGTGAAATTTATCTGACCACTCGAAATGATCAGCGTCGCGACGACATTCCTCATCATCGAACGCATTGTGGAGTTGCCAAGTGAACGAGCACCACACATTTTTGCGTCTCATTACGTAGCCATAGGACTGGTCGGCGGGTATGACCGGGATTTAATAATGTCTCGCGACATGGGATCAAACGAGAATAGGTCGTCGATTGCACGAAACGGTCAATACACATTATATCTGAAGACACTGCTGTTTTTTTGGCGTACGCGCAGTTACTCTACACTTAAGATGTCAAGTGTGTCTGTTTGGTTTTTTGATTACATCCTTATAATTGCAAAGCAATGTGATGACGACAACCACGCTGCTGATGAGGATGTCTTTTTATAACATGATAGGTTCAGCGTGATTTGTTAATACATTTATTTTTGAATTTTTAAATTCAAATGGAATGTACTTCCAATCGCTTCTCTTATCAATTTTATATTTACTATTAAGATAGAAGATTGTTTTATTCGACTATTTTATTTTTAGTTCTGGAAAATTGGTCGAATTAAAATAGCTTCTTCTCGATTCAATATAATTTAGAAATTTATTGGTCGAAGCCGCTTATGATAACAATTACAGTTTATGTTATTGAGTTTAGTATTTAGCTATGATGCACACCAAACTGCTAATTTATTGACTGTAAAATAATACAAGAAGACAAACATAAAAAAATGACCAAATAACATTCGCGGTTACCTGTCGAAAGTAGTTGTGGAAACTCCAAACAAAGTTTCATATGATATTGTTGTGAAAGCGAAACGACTTTGAACTGAACCACAATGAACGAATCATCCATCACACATGCTGTCTGCTGCATTATTTACTGCTGCTCATTTTCTGACGAAGCAATAAATAATATCGATAATTAGATTCTTCTTAATTGTTGTTTCTTTTTTAGTTTATATCTTCTCTGTGTTTTTTTTCAAATTGTTTGGGGGTGAAATTTTTTCTTCACAGTAATGTACGTTGTTATTGGGAGAACTATTATTTGAATACACCAGAGGCGGCACTAGAGATCGTGAGTCTCTGTTTGTTTTTTACCCGGTGTTTTTTTCACGTGGATCGCTTTTACGCGATTTTTACGCAGATTTTCAAGCTGTTCTAATTTACGCGGCACTGTTTTATTTAACTGATTGGGCTGTGCTTTTGAGTCTTTAAGGTTTGAGCATAATTTAGACTTCTTGCTTAATACAAACCCCATTCGATTTTGACAACACGTTCGGAACATTTATGTTGCCAAAATCGATACACTGTGACACTTTTTTACGCGGATTTTAAAATCTAAGCGTTAACACTGAAGAAATTTTAAGCGATTTTTTTACACTAAATTAATGATTTCGTGTGTGTTACTTCTACGTGAAGTTAAACGATTTACAATGATATGGAAATGCTAATATCATCTTCCAAACTTGGACGTACATGTTCATGATAGCATTAGAGGCGAAAGTATAGAATTGATAGTTCCGTTAGGATACGGCAGGCATGAAGAATGTTTCATAGAAGTCGATTTGAAAGCGAGCGGAGGGCAATATTTGTGATGGCACATATCGCACGACCTTCCTTCTGCCAAGCTCCCGTATGAAGGGGGAGGGAAGAATATCAGTGTGGAAGCTGATATATCTCCACTGGCAAAAGGAAGGTGGTTTGACTTGCTCATATGCCATCGCGTGCGGAAGGATTTGCTATCGACGAGTACTGTCTCCAAATTTCTAATATGACATCAGCATTTAGTCGAATAGGATTTTTATTGCACAGTTCTGTTTTCTCATTGCGTCCGTCTCGTCGCAACCAACTTTGAGCAAGTCAAACCACCTTCCTTTTGCCAGTGGAGATATATCAGCTTCCACACTGATATTCTTCCCTCCCCTTCATACGGGAGCTTGGCAGAAGGAAGGTCGTGCGATATGTGCCATCACAAATATTGCCCTCCGCTCGCTTTCAAATCGACTTCTATAAAAACATTCTTCATGCCTGCCGTATCCTAACGGAACTATCAATTCTATACTTTCGCCTCTAATGCTATCATGAACATGTACGTCCAAGTTTGGAAGATGATATTAGCATTTCCATATCATTGATTATTTTACGTCATTCTCGAGCTCTAACCATTTTTTTACGAGAATTTTTAAATTTGAGTGTTTTCCTTAAAAAAATGTTTACGCGATTTTTTAACGAATTTTTTTTTCTCATCGGTTTGGGGCTCTAATCATGGGCGTAGCCAGGATTTCAAGCATAAGTAGTTTCGGCAAAAGCAACAAACATGTTTTATTGGATTACTATATATTATGAAGTTAAAAAAAACTCATGAATATTAGTGCTTGGCACTATTTCCTTCTAAGTTCGAAAAACTTTGGAACCAAATCTACAACCAACAGTAATTGACTACACACTTAACTCATTTCACCGTATTCGGTAAATTTTACCGAAATCTCAACAGCAGAACTATTCGGTAATTTATCTTACAGATTTTTTGTAATTTTTTCCATTGCTCAACTGTCAAAATCACCGAAAATCAGTTAAATTATTTACCGAACAGTTCTGCTGTTGAGATTTCGGTAAAATTTTACCGAATTCGGCGATTTATTTTAAGTGTGTAGGGATCCTACATTCAGAGATATGCGAAAGCGGCCATCTTGAGCCAATCGAGCATTGAGAACTGTCAAAATCTGAGCCAAATAAACATCGTTATTGTTGCAGATCGAAAGGTATTGCGATTTTGGTGAAATAGATTCCATGAAAAGTTTTATCGAATAAACAATTTGTTTTGCTTTCGTAAGTAAAAGTAGTCTAGTTGATGTCTTATATCGTGTTCATTCGTAATGCTCTTTAATTTTACCGAAAATGCACTGCTAGAGGATAGACAAAGTAATCAAAAAGTGTCTTCGAATGTAAAGTCATGTACAAGTCTAAACATTTTCCACTGCCACAAGTGCTGGCAGCGTTTGTTTACGAAAGTAACAGCGTTGCTAAATCGTCTGGAAAAGTATTCGCACATCTCTTAATATAGGATCCCTATAATTGACCAACTGAGGACAGAACAGACTATCCGGCAATCCCATTGTCGACTAGCTATTGGGTTTTGCGCAACACAAAAAAAAAATCACAACTGCTTCACGGACAGTCGTCATGGGTTCGAAGTAGTTCAACAACAGGAGATCCTAAGAGACACTCCGTGTAGAATAACCTGAATGGTTCGATGTTCCATCTATAAAGTCACGACTTTCGCATACGGATAATCAGAAATGGCTACATCGGGCTCATATTCTCATTTTATCGAAATTTGTTTTCGTCGGATATGATGCTGTGTTAATTTTTTTTATATCTTTATTAGCGAGACTTTCAACCCAAGGCTGGCTCTTCTCGTGTGTTAGATGTTTGGTAGCAGCATACATTTGCAGCGGCACAAATCCCTACGCTTCTGTGATAACGATCAATAGTTATTGCACAAAAATCGTTAAGCTTTTGAACAACATTTTAAGATTTTAATAAGACAAAAATTCACAAATTGTAACCTGACAATTGCAATCAAATAAACCCATAGTTTGATTTTGGTCAAGCTTTTGATACAATATGAAACCAGCTATGATTTTGATACAATACTTTGTACAGGACCCATTAAAAAACTTATCGTGGTCGTGCGTTTAGCAACGTCAATCGTCTAACCACATGTGCTATTTTGGTCGAAAATTCCATACAGAATTTCACTTGATATTCTATCTAGACCTGTGCGCCGATTGAAATTTTATCGACGGCGAGGCATAATAGATCATTTTCAGCCAGTGGCGGTGGCTTGGCGGCGTCACGGCGCTGGTGATTGCACTATGGGGAATCAGGTGGCCGAAAATAAAAAAATCGACTTTCTCTGATTCGTAATTCAAGTTGACCTACTAAATGCTAATGCTTTGGAGCATTAAACCCCAGCATATCAGCACTCTAAGCCATATGGTTATCAAGATATAGGCATTAGAGCCAGACACTTTTTAGTTCTTGAAAAATCAATGCATTATTCAACTGTCAATATCTTCGGCTACAGTAGCTCTTTTCCAACTCTTTAAAAAGTTTCTGAAAGCTTGTTTCATGGACTTGCAAAGAACGGGTTAGTTATGGGAAAATAGGTAGTGAAACATCCGAAAATGACCCGAAGAAAAAAAAAATTTTTTCATACAAAAAGTTCCATACAAAAAAAGTTTCTCAAAGTTTCGCTTAGCGACTACCACTACGACTTTCTTTGGACCTCCCAGAAGGCATCAAAACAAATTCCAGCTGCTTATGGCTGCAAATCTGCGATTCCGATCACTTTTTCGAAAAAAAGTCATTAATTTTGAAACATTAAATGTAATTATTCTCATAATACACGGCAGACTGTGATGGGCTGGATACAAATCCCATGCGTATGACAAAAGAGCATCAAGAACAGTTAAAATAGAGATAGTAGATAACACGAAAAGTGTCGTAGGCTTCGTGGTAGGCCGTGTACACGATAGCTTATGCAGCAAGTTGTGATCGATTGCAAAAACACCATAGAGAGAGAACTAAGTGAATTAGTTCCAGTTAAGATCGATTTGGAGCAGGAGAAATATGTTTTGGTTGACTTCGATTTTGTCATGAGCATGGTGGATGGTAAAGTTCTAAATTACATAACTGGTACGTCATCTATGCAAAATTGCCCAATTTGTAAAGCCACTCCAAATGTAATGACAAGCCTAGAGGTATTATTTTTTTTAAGAAATACTTGTACATTTTTAAAAACTGTTTTGTTTTTCAAATATTCTAGGAGTTTGAAAAAGGATATACACCAGAGATAGGGACACTTATTTATGGAATATCTCCATTACATGCATGGATGCGATTTTTCGAGTACCTTCTTCACATATCTTACCGAATGGATTTTAAAAAGTGGCAGGTATCAAAGATATTAAAGGAAGCGTACTTGAAGATAAAACAACTTATACAGAAAAGGCTTTATGATAGCTTTGGTGTGAGAGTCGACCAGCCAAGGCAAGGTGGAACAGGATCAAGTACAACTGGAAACATTTGTCGACGAGCGTTTTCGAATCCAAATCTGTTAAGTGAAGCATTAAATGTCAACGAAGAGCTAATTCACCGGTTCTGGAACATTCTGATCGCGATAAACTGCCAAGAGCCAATCAATCCTGAAAAGCTAGACAGTTATTGTAAAGCAACCTACCGGTTATATTTGCAGCTGTATGATTGGTATAAAATTCCTGCTACGGTGCATAAAGTCCTTGCCCATGCTGGGGATATAATTATTCATTCACCAGCACCACTTGGAATGATGGCTGAAGAAGCAGCTGAGTGTTAACACAAGCACTTAAAAAAGTCGGACTCATCATGCCAGGAAAGCCTCAAGAGAAGAAAATTTACATGACGTTTTCATTCGTGCTATGAACTCGTCGGATCCTTTGATAAGCTCCCTCAACTTAGGTAAGCGACTTCAAAATAAATCTAATCTGGAATATCCAGAAGATGTTCAAAGTTTTTTAGTGACTGAAACTTCTTGCAATACAACAGATTCGAGTACAGAAAAATATACCATAGCAGATATTTTAATCGATCTTGAAGAAATAAATGATGATTTTGTTGAGGTGTTCATTAGAGTGATTCAAATTTTGACTTTTTCGCTCCTCTATCCTTAAACGATGGAATTTGATGTTTTATTAACCCTCCTAAATTTTTAGCTAATTTGGATGTTACTAGACTGAGCACGCGCAGTTTGAAGTTTGTATGGAAATTACTATAGGAATTGTCACATAAGTGAAAAACTGTTCCGTGTTGCGACCCATTAACTATTCAAACGTAATCGACACGATGCTTTCATAAAATACTTCCAAAGCGAGAGGCCAGTTGTTGTTGCGAAGCGATCTGACTTTTATAAGCAAAGTTATTAATGGAACAAAAATGCTCATTATTGATATTGATGTTATTCTTTTACGAGTTAAATTGAATTTACCACGATTCAGTATTTATCTAATAACTTATCTTGCAAGCATAGAATCGTTTCGCAACAAAGACGATCAGTTCCATTGCAAAATTTTCTAGGTTGGCAACGTACTTATATATTTTTAGAGCCTAATGAGCAAGTTGTGGAACGGTTTTCCACAAAAGTGACTGTTTTCATAGTAATTTTCATACATACTTGAAACTGCGCGTGCTCAGTATAGTTACATCCAAATTAGCTAAAAATTTAGGAGGATTAATAAAACATCAAATGTCATCGTTTAAGCATAGAGGAGCGAAAAAGTCAAAATTTGAATCACTCTAATGTTCATGTACATAATGAATAAATAAATGTTGTTGCAGTATACTTATATATCTTGAAGCTTTTATTGCATGGAGTTCGTTTAGCTTTAATAGAGCTTTATATTGTATTCCCTTTACTTGTTTTACGGGTTAAGAGCCTGAACCAATCTGAAAAATCCTACAAAGACAACCTGTTACGTATGTAGATGCAATGGCCTGTATTTGACGGAGTCCTTGTGCAACTTAGAACATCTGTACAACTCAATTCACATAAAAACAGTATACAATTTTCTAGTTTGAACTCTACAGGTCTGCGCTGCAATAAAATACACATCTATAGACTGCTGTGTACATGAGACATTCGTAGATAAAAGGGATATATTCCATAGAGATCAAAGGTCTGTATTCCAGGGAGTTTGGAGACCTTAGAAGTAATAACGACCTGCAAAACAAGTATTTCACATCTTTTAGACAATAATCTACGATATAAGTGTGAAATATTGCAGAAATGAATTGAAAATATTTTCGGCCACCTACTTGTATGGAGCCGCCCCATAGTGGATTGGCGGCGGCGTGAATCAATGTCGTGTATTACAAAGTTTCAGTAATTTATACGTATATTTATAGTTCCTCCAGAAATTTCTCTGAAGGCTCCTCCAGAAATTTCTCCGGAAGCTCCTCTAGGAATTTCTCCGCGATTTACTACGAATTTCTTCCGAACGTCCATCTTAAATTATTGCCAAGTATTTTTCCGTTAATCCTAGAAATTTCATTATTTTCTCGGTGATTTCGTCAGCAATTCATTTAGGAATTCTCTTAGAAATTTCCACATCTTTTTTCCCAGAACTTTCACCAGAAAATTATTCAGAAATTCCCATGTAAACTCCTCCTGACATTCTCTCTGAAGTTACTCCAGAAATTCCACCAAGATCTCTCCATTCAGAAACTCACGTGGAAGCTCTTGATAGCCACCTCTAACTGCCCCTGCCCCGGGAATTCTTCCGAAAATTCCTCCAAAAACTCTCCCGGAAAATTGTTACCGGTTTTTTTTCTTCGGGAATTCTTCCGGAAATTCCTTGCAAAATTCGTCTGCCAATTCATCTGGCTATTTCTCCAGATGTTCTCACGAATTTTTAAAACTCAAAAACTTCCTCAAAACTCCTTCGGAATTAACTACAAAAAATCTCCTTGAAATTCCATTGGAAGTTATTCAAGAAATTCTCCCGGAAGATCCCGCAGCAATTCTCAAAATTTTTGCGAGTACTTCCCTTAAATGTCTACAAAAATCATCCAAAATGTCCTTCAGGATTTTCCGAGATTTTTTTCAGGAACTCGAAGCAATATCTTAAAACAATAACCCCGAAAATTCTTCTAGAAACTCTCCCACTTTTTCGTCAACAAATCCCTCCATGTATTCTCCCGAAAATACCGCCAAGAATTTCCCCGCAAATTACTTCAAGAATTATCCGGGAATTCGTTCCGAAATCCACACAGAGGTTTCTTATTCTGCAAAAAATTCCTCCAAGAACTGCTTCGGGAAGTTCCTTTTTCAGAAAGAATTTTCGTAGGAGTATCCGAAAGGATTTCCTGAAAAATTTCCTAAAGTAATTCTTGAAGAAATTCGCGATGGATTTCCTGGTTTGAGTCTTAGGATTTTTTGGAAAAATGTTTGATGGATTTCTTGGAAAAATTCCTAGAAGAATATCTGAAACAAATCTAGGAGAAATTTAAAAAAAGAAGTTTTTTTAATGAACTTCCTAAGAAATTTTTGGAGGAAAATATTTATGAAAGTCCAAAAAAAATTAAATAAAGTTTTGAAATAATTTCAGACTGAAATACGAAAGAAATTCTAGCTGGAATTTCAGGGGGCGTTCTTGGATCCCACATTTTGAGAAAAAGTATCTTTATAGCCGAGAATGTGTTGAATAGTAAGTGATCTGGCGTCCATTTTGGCAAAACAACGTCTCACGTCGCACATTTTGGCCAGAGATTAGCTCCACGCTAGTTGCTGTTTGTGAGTAGATCGCCATTGAATGATTTAGATTTAATGACTTTATCAACAGACACCACCCCAATTCGTCAAGCTGATTTGATCGGTATATAAAAGTCGGCGCTCAAGGCATCCCATCAAAAATCGTGTTTGGAGGTTACAGTCTTTTCGTTACACGTTGGTGTTCAAAAAAGGCATAAACGATTCTACAGACAAGAAAACTATCCTTTTTTTACATCTTTGAAATCAGTTTTCTTATTATCTTCATACTTATCTTAGTGTTATGTTCATATAATTACGAATCATAATAAAGGTTCCTTCAAATCATCGCGATGCGGCTGTTCCAATAGATGACCATTTTTAGCTTTGGTAAGAAAGCGTCAATGGGGCTAATAGAGTCGCAACAACAGTGACAGTTGAGGGCAAGCTTTTCATGTCCATGAAATCTATAGGTGGAATCCATAAAACACGTCACGTAAAAAAACAGTGATCCACCACGAATCGTCACTTTTTATAGTAACGTGCATAATTATGTATGATGTGTGACATATCTTTAAAACATTACTCCTGCAAATGTCACGTAATTTGTGGATGTTCCGAAGCATTAACATACGTTGTGTACTATATAAATATGCTAAGAATACAGAGTCTTCTATCGAAGTTTTGGCTTGCGAGCAGTTTTATAAACATTCCACCACTCCTAAATAAATAGAAAAAGCAAAAAAAAAATTTTTTTTTGTTCGGTATTTTTTTGCTTCGATCAGGTTTCAGGTATCAGAACGTCGGCTCAGAAGGCACGTTCCCCTCAATTTGGGAGATTTGTGCCATCGCCTTCACTGGCCTTTCTCATCACTTACCTGACAGAAAAGGAAGTGAAAAGGGGAAAGGAAGAGGAAGTGAAGTTGGAAAGGAGAATGGAACCATTTATAGGAAAGCCAATTATGTAGACTCACACGCATTCAGCTAGGGACTAAAGAGAGGTGTCACAAAAACACAGAGGACGTAATAATGGACGAACGTCAAAGACGAAACACAGAGTGCACTGTGAAAAACGCATAATGCGAATCCATATAGGTGGCAATTTGTTGAAAACTAAGTAAAACACATATTCATAACCCCACTCTTATTTAACCTCACGTTGAGATTGAACAAGAGTAGCCGAAGCCAAATTTCAAGGACGAGACACAGAGTACACTGTGAAGAAACGCATAATGCGAATCCATATAGGTAACATACACGAAGCACATTGTAAAAAACGCATAATGCGAATCCATATAGGTGACAATTTGTTGAAAACTAATTACAACAAATATTCATAACCCTACTCTTATTTAACCTCACGATGAAGTAATAAGAGTATCTCGGAGAAGTAAAAAGTCAACTACGCCATAGCGCAGCGAGGGCTAAAATACTGTGAAGGGGGCCCTGGTGCTTCACAAGCTCCGTTTGCGGTTAGGTTCTTATTAGACCCCCCCCCTAACCATTCATTCGTAGGCACGGTAAGCATAAAGCCGCATCACACCGAAAATGGACTTTTACCACTGGAACAGGCAATCCGTAATGTTATTCTTAGCCAGATAACCAGCTGCCGACACCACACGGCTATCTAGGCTGTTCGTGGAGAGAAGTTGACATTGACTTTACGTCAACTCTCAATGTGGCCGAACAGCCGAGAAAACGTAATTTGTGGATGTTCCGAAGCATTAACATACGTTGTGTACTGTGAGTCTTCTATCGAAGTTTTGGCTTTCGAGCAGTTTTATAAACATTTCTAAATAAATAGAAAAAGCAAAAAAAAAATTTTTGTTCGGTATTTTTATGCTTCGATAGTACGTACACTAAAATTACGCAGGTGTACGTACTATCAAGGTATGCCTGTATTTTAGAAATGATGAAAAATATTAAGACTGGTTCAAGAATCTGGTAACAACAAAAAATCCACGGTACTGAATATAGTATTAATATGTTATAATTAAGTTTCACAATTAAATAAATGACAAACATTTCAAGGGGAATTCTTGATCCAGAAATGTTCCGAGTTTTTTTTTAACTTTCATATATTATGGATCCTGGATTGGAGTTTTTGGGAATCTTTTAAATTTCAATCACTTATTTCTGAATATTGTTAGATCGTAAAGTGCACATGTTTAAGGGATTTCATTTAATTTCAAGTACCCGTTCAATCTTTCCACCATTTAGGGGAGCGACGCCCCCTCTGGCTCTAACCAGTTTTTTTACAAGGATTATGATATATACGTGGTTTATGAGCAATATTGCAAATAAAACAAACTTTTGTGTTACCAAAACAATAAGGCTATCAACAGAAATGCCAAACGGTACATTATGACCGATGCCCTGAAGAATTCTGATTCTAGAACTTCACAATAATGGTTTCCAATAATTTTAAAAGAACTGCGGTATCTGCTTCTCTTTCCAATGTGCATGGGGCCCTGGGCTCAAACTTATTCGGTGCCGTTGGTATTTTCTAAGTATTAATGACTTCCTTTGAAAAGGAATGGATCAAAACCATATAGCCCTGAATGTGGCTATTTTTAAACCCGAGGTTTAATTTTGATTACGTATCCCCTATCCCCTTGTTCCATGAAGCGTGAGACAATATCCTCCCATAAGCCCTTTCGTATTTAGTGTAACTCTGGGTCTTCTTCTTCTTCTTCTTATTGGCATTACATCACCACACTGGGACAGAGCCGCTTCGCAGCTTAGTGTGCATTAAGCACTTCCACAGTTATTAACTGCGAGGTTTCTAAGCCAAGTTAAAGGGTGTACGGAATCAAATTGCATCACTTTGAACTACTCGCCAAAAACTAGTCTATCAACTGATTGTCATGAAATTTTCAGGGACTGAAATACAATATAGAAGCTTTGACTATGTATCACTGTTTCACTGTAATTCTTAAATACATCCAAATGCTGAAACTTTTTTCTTAAATGAACTCATAAGATTTTGTACATGTCCCTGACTAACATTTTTCATCCTGCAATCTATCCCAACAAAAAAATAACTAATTTTATTGTCGCAGTCGATTATTTAACTTAATTAAAGTCACAAAGAAACCATATTTTTTGACGCTTCTAACTATTAGAAAAATCGAAAACAAAAAATCAAAAAAGTGCTGCAGTGTGATCCGGCCTGAACAATGAGATTGATGCTCTCTCAAAATCTGACAAATATCAGTGCAAAATTAAATTTCAGCGCTTTTCTTATTTTTTTGATTTTGGTTGTTTACTATAGAAGCGACAAAACAGAAAGTTTTTCGTAAAGTTTACCTGTATTAGTCGGATAAACGAAAATGTTAACGTTGGAGTTAGAAACCAATACGAAATGTTGACGCGAAAGGCCAAATTAACATTTTATGTTCCGTAATAATCAATTTTGGATTTTGGAGGCTTCCGAAGCTCGTGTTTTCATTCCAGACCAGTATCTTTCAATCTGCCGCAATTCTGGTGATATCGGGGTCAAAGGCAAAAAATTGGATTACTAACATCTTTTTAAAAGTTGTGGAATATGGAGGTGAATGCGCAAGATTTATTTTCACACGTCCTGTTCCTTCGGCTGTATTTTCGAAACTACTGGAAGTTTCTTAATGAAATTCACGCAGTGTGAATAACACATGCTGAAGCCGTCTTTCACAAAATTTCGTTGTAATCAGCCCAGTAGGTGAAATGTTATCGACTTTTGAAAGTGATGCAATTTGATTCCGTACACCCTTTACCATTTTTGCATTCGTATATCATGAGGCTAACACTATGATACTTTTATGCCCAGGGAAGCCGAGAGAATTTCCAATCCGAAAATTGTCTAGATCGAACCCAGCATGGTCTTGCTTTGTAGCCGCGCGTCCTACCGCACGGCTTAGGAGGGCCCCAATGATGGTTCATATTAATGACTATTCTATTTTTGCTGATGAGCAATTTGATTTTCGCCATGGGCATTCAACCACTCATCAGTTATTAAGATTAACGAATTTAATTCGGCTCAACATATCTGAAGGATATTTGACTGGAGTTGCTCTTCTTGATATTTGACTTCTTGATATTTGGCGTTTGGCATTAAGGTTTTACAATCAAACCTGTATCAAATTTCTAACGAAATTTCTCCGAAAATTCCTTCAGATTTTCCACTACGAATTTCTTCAGAAAATCCTTTACGAACCCTTCTCGGAAGTTCCTTATGGAATAAATACGAAAAAATTGATTCAGGAATTTCTACAAAAATTTTGTTAGGGATTCGTTCGAAGACTCTTTAAGGAATTCCTTCGGAAGTTTCTTTAGCAATTCCTCAGGAAATTTCTTAATGAACTCCTCAAGGAGTCCAGATCTTCCAACTATTCCTTTAAAACATTCTCCAGGAACTCTTCCAGAACTTCCTGCAGGATTTTTTTCAAAAATGCCTTCATGGGTTCTGGCCGAAATTCTTTCATTAATACCTTGGAAAATGTTTAGTGTTTGTTGTTTATTTTTTGTTTTATTCTTTCAAAAATTCAATTAGTAACTCCTAAACTATTTCATTCTCTAATTAATTTTCAAATGATTTGCTGGACGAAATTTCGAAAGAGGAATCTTGGAGACTTTTCAAAGAAACTTTTAAAGAAATCTCTGGAGAAATATCAGAAGAAATTCTTGGCGGATTTTTTTAGATTATTTAAAGAAAAAAATCTAGAGAAGTTCTCAAATAAATTTTTGGAGGAGTTTTTGAAGGCATTTTTAAAAGAGAGCCTGAATGTATTTTCGAAAATAATTAATATAATAAATAAAATAATAAAATATTTTTTGAAGGTATTTCTAAAAGACTTTCCAAAAGAATTCCTCAAGGAATTTCCAGAGGAATCTATAAACGAATTCCAGAAGGAATTTCCGGAGGAATTTTTAAAGGAATTTATGAAGAAATTCTTAACAGAATTTTAGAAGAAATACCTACTGGTATTTCTAAAGTAATTCTTATTTTTTTTTCTATTTTTCCTTTGGAGATTCGTCCACGAATTCCCCCGGAAATTGCCTCAAGAATTTCTTCCAAAACTCCTCCGGAAACGAATTTCAGAAAGTCTTCGGAAATTATTGCGAGTATTCCTTGGAATTTCCCCCAGGAACTAGTTCGGAATTTCCTCCACACATTCTTTCAGAAATTTAGTTAAGGAAAACCTTGGGAAAATCGTTAAGGTATTCTTCCGAGAACTCCTTCAGAAATTCCTCTAAGCTTTTGATATTCCTTGCAAAGCTCTAAGACGAAATTTCCTTAAGAATTCCTGAACAAGTTCCAGAAAGAATATCCGAAGAAACTCCTGAAGGATTTTTCAAAGTAATTCCTGAAGGAGCTTCCGATAGCCTTAGACATTCCGCCAAGACTTTGTTCAGAAACTGGATATACCTTCTGAAAATCCTTCACAAATTTCTTTTGAAATATCTACGGAAAAAGTTTTAGGAGTTCCTTCGGATTTTTTTTCAGAATTCCTCCAAAAACTCACTAAAATCTCCTTCAGAAATTCATTTACGGATTACTTCGGAAACTTTTATTAAACTTTGGAAATTTTCTTAGGAATTGCTTCAAAAATTAATTCACGAATTCCTGCGGAAGATACTTTTAGGAATTCTTTCGGATTTTCCTCTAGGGCAGCGGTTCTCAACCTGGGGTACATGTACCCCTGGGGGTACCTTCGCTAGCTCCAGGGGGTACCTTCGCTAGCTCCAGGGGGTACCTCGAACAAAAATGCATAATGGCGGATGTATTACAATTCCAATGAAAACTTATTTAAAAAAAATAAAATTTCTTATTCCAAAACTTTGTATTATACATAATATGCATGGCGGTCAGTAGTTCAAAGACTTTTGAATCCTATCTACCCCAAGCAGAGCAGTGTATGAAAAGCTGTGGGACAAAACGTCGAATGAACAAATTTTAAAAATCTTCAATGCAATCTACCTGATCGAGACAAAATATTGAATAATATGCTTCCGAACTAAAATAAAAAATCTAAAGGTTCTGAAGCATCCAGTTGAGAGACATGAAGCCTTTTTTTAAAGCTTGGCTTCGTTGCAAGAAGCTTGGAAGCCTCATTTCAAAAGGCTCCTTCTGAAACAACTCGTAACCCTCCTTTCAAGAAGCTCGAAAGGCTCCTGCCAATGAGCTCAGAAACCTCCAGCTCGGAAGCCTCGTTTCAAGAATACTTCGGAATACATCTTTCCAGGGGCTCGGAAGCCTCCTTTCAAGAGGCTCGGAAGCCTCCTTTCAAGAGGCTCGGAAGCCTCCTTTCAAGAGGCTCGGAAGCCTCCTTTCAAGAGGCTCGGAAGCCTCCTTTCAAGAGGCTCGGAAGCCTCCTTTCAAGAGGCTCGGAAGCCTCCTTTCAAGAGGCTCGAAGCCACCTCGGAAGCCTCCTTTCAAGAGGCTCGGAAGCCTCCTTTCAAGATGCTCGGAAGGCTCCTTTCAAGAGGCTCGGAAGCCTTGGCCTCTTGGCCTTGGAAGCCTCCTTTCAAGAGGCTCGGAAGCCTCCTTTCAAGAGGCTCGGAAGCCTCCTTTCAAGAGGCTCGGAAGCCTCCTTTCAAGAGGCTCGGAAGCCTCCTTTCAAGTGGCTCGGAAGCCTCATTTCAAGAGGCTCGGAAGCCTCCTTTCAAGAGGCTCGAAAGGCTCCTGCCAATGAGCTCAGAAACCGCCAGCTCAAGCCCTCGTTTCAAGAATACTTGGAATACATCTTTCCAGGGGCTCAGAGCCTTCTTTCAAGAGGCTCAGAACCCTCCTTTCAATAGGGCTAAGAGGCTTCTTTCAAGAGGCTCAGAAGCCTCCTTTCAAGAGGCTAAGAAGCCTTCTTTCAAGAGGCTCAGAAGCCTCCTTTCAAGAGGCTCAGAAGCCTCCTTTCAAGAGGCTCAGAAGCCTCCTTTCAAGAGGCTCAGAAGCCTCCTTTCAAGAGGCCTCAGCCTCCTTTCAAGAGGCTCAAAGCCTCCTTTCAAGAGGCTCAGAGCCTCCTTTCAAGAGGCTCAGAAGCCTCCTTTCAAGAGGCTCCAGCCTCCTTCAAGAGGCTCAGAAGCCTCCTTTCAAGAGGCCTCAAGCCTCCTTTCAAGTGGCTCGAAGCCTCATTTCAAGAGGCTCAGAAGCCTCCTTTCAAGAGGCTCAGAAGTCTCCTTCAAGAGGCCTCAGGCCTCCTTCAAGAGGCTCAGCCTCATTTCAAGAGGCTCAGAAGCCTCCTTTCAAGAGGCCTCAGGCCTCCTTTCAAGAGGCTCGGAAGCCTCCTTTCAAGTGGCTCAGGCCTCATTTCAAGAGGCCTCAAGCCTCCTTTCAAGAGGCTCAGAAGCCTCCTTTCGAGGAGGCTTGGAAGCCTCCTTTCAAGAGGCTCAGGCCTCCTTTCAAGAGGCTCAGAAGCCTCCTTTCCAGAGGCTCAGAAGCCTCCTTTCAAGCGGCCCAGAAGCCTCCTTTCAAGAGGCTCGGAAGCCTCCTTTCAAGAGGCTCGGAAGCCTCCTTTCAAGAGGCTCGGAAGCCTCCTTTCAAGAGGCTCGGAAGCCTCCTTTCAAGTGGCTCGGAAGCCTCATTTCAAGAGGCTCGGAAGCCTCCTTTCAAGAAGCTCGGAAGGCTCCTGCCAATGAGCTCAGAAACCTCCAGCTCGGAAGCCTCGTTTCAAGAATACTTGGGAATACATCTTTCCAGGGGCTCGGAAGCCTCCTTTCAAGAGGCTCGGAAGCCTCCTTTCAAGAGGCTCGGAAGCCTCCTTTCAAGAGGCTCGGAAGCCTCCTTTCAAGAGGCTCGGAAGCCTCCTTTCAAGCGGCTCGGAAGCCTCCTTTCCAGAGGCTCGGAGGCCTCCTTTCCAGAGGCTCGGAAGCCTCCTTTCAAGAGGCTCGGAAGCCTCCTTTCAAGTGGCTCGGAAGCCTCATATCAAGAGGCTCGGAAGCCTCCTTTCAAGAGGCTCGGAAGTCTCCTTCAAGAGGCTCGGAAGCCTCCTTTCAAGAGGCTCGGAAGCCTCCTTTCAAGAAGAGGCTGGGAACCCTCCATTCCAAGAGACTCGGGAGCCTTTTTTCGAGAGACTCGGAAGCCTTCTTTCAAGAGACTCGGAAGCCTTATTTCAAGATGCTTGGAAGCCTCCTTTCAAGACGAACCTACTCCCTATCAAGAGACTTGTAAATCGTAATCCTAGTTTAAGGAGGCTTGGAAGCTTCCATCCTAGAGGCTCGGAAGCCTCCATAAGTCTTGTGGGAGTTTTAAACCAATTTGAATCAGAAAGTTTCACGGAATAACGAAAACTTCAGACAATTTTTAGTTTTGTGGTTTGCAGGGTTGGGAAAAATCAAATTTTTGAAAAATCGAGAATGATCAAACTTACCCGCGATTTTACTTTTAAATTATCAAGTGATTAAAACTCGCCAGCGATTAAGAATCGTTCGAAAATCGTATCTTGATTTGAAGCATTTACCGTTACATTTTGAACTCTTTTTCCTCACTAGCATGAAGCTATAACGCCAAATAGAAGATATAACGGGACTGTTTTTCGGGACTGGACTGTTTTTCCCGAAATTCCGATAGGATTTTTTTCAAAACTACCTTAAGAAATTTGTAAAGAATTTCTCCAGGTAATTCTTCGAACATCTCTCCAGTAAGTTCTTTGGCAGGTTCAGGAAGTTACCTGCAGACACTGACAAAACTAGCTCTGTACACATTGTTGATTCGTCTAGTCGCCTTGTACGACCATGAAGCATGGACGATAAAAGATGCAGATTATCGGATTCTCTCGAGTGTTTGAGCGGAAATACTGCACTCAATACTTGGCGGCATGGTGGGAAATGGTTAATGACGCAGACGAATGAATGAATCACGAGTTGTACCAAGTGTACAAAAGTGACCACCACGCCGCCGCTGCCGATGATATGACCGACGCACAGGTCTAAGTCCCGAACTGGCTAGCTTTCTATCGGCGTACCAGGCCACCCGGAATGACTATCCGTGAGGCGAAGGATAAATCCTGGGTCACCTTCCTAGTAGCCGACACATTGGCTGACCATCTCCGGCATGATCATGGCAGTGGTGGGTAGGAACACATCCACTGCTTGTGATCTTTGCGTAACAAAATGCTGCTAATGCTGATGTGTTTCATGTTGTATACAAAGCTATTGCAGTGTTCTGTTAGTTCTATTAGTTGCAATTAATAAACTTTAGTATTATGGACATTATATTTTTTTTTATAATTCCCGTCATCGAATCAGTGAAACAAAAGGAAGAATGTAGCGACTAAGCAAGAGCACATCTAATATTAGGATATTTCTTAAACTAGTCTATCGAACAGCACCAGGAACATAATATATATATATATATATATATATATATATATATATATATATATATATATATATATATATATATATATATATATATATATATATATATATATATATATATATATATATATATATATATATATATATATATATATATATATATATATATATATTATATGTCCGTACGTCTTAAGAGATTTAAATTTAAATTAAATGTGTTATACAGAGTTGCTGTTCATTCAGGTCCTGGAATTGACAATTCTGGTATCACCAAATACAAATCAAGTTCGGCCAAATTACTACCGTCGTCGGGGGTGAGAATGGGTCACTGTTTCAACTACTTAGAATGCTTGTAGAATGGATTAAATGTATCTGAGGGCAAGAAGACTAAAATATAAGAGACCTTTTTGAGCGATTTTGCTCTACGACCTCCAGGCTCCCGGTGAGAGCGATGACCCATTCTCACCCCCCAGACTCATTGTCACCCCCGATGGCGGTATGTAATTTTATTATGGAAGGATAAAATACGTTGACGAAATACATTTTCGAACAATTTATAGATCATAAATTGTGATGTTCCTCAAATTTTAATTCATAATATACATAGTTGTCTGTCCACGATGGCCCCTTCTCCACAAGGCTTGCAAATCCGCCTATGACGGACAGTTTTTTTTTCGTTTCGAAGGCTCATTAATGATTGAAAATTGCCCCAACTTTGACCAGCCACACAGTTCTTTCAACCGAGCAGAACAACCCGAAAATGAGGAGGAGTAACAACTCTGACGTCTGCGAAGGCAACGGGGCCAAAACTTACCTTGCTGTTTATTTGCTTCTTTAGCTCCTTGCTTGGGTGTGTGCGAGAACCTGCTGGTGTGCTTTGGTTTCTTGCGCTACTGCAATCTCTGTCTGGCTAATCGGCACCCAATGATTCTATTTCGCCCAGTAATCAAAAATTTTCAATCCGCTTCCTTCTTCCGGTCGTTCTTATTCTGGCACCCGACTCAGCAAAGCAAAATCTGATCCATTTTTCAAAGCACATGCTACGCCACCAGAGATTCTTTTTCTTTTACACTTTGCACAATTCTTTGAGAGAGCTGTCCTCTGACAAATTCACTTCGACGGCAATATTTTGACACACTTTGGGTAACCCGTTCAGACCGTCTCGATACTTCTTACACCAATTCCGAGTTCTTGGACCATTCGACACTCGAACCCTCGCAAACTTGCCCACCCAAATCACTTCAGTACCCCGCAGCTTTGGCAGGTGCAGCACCCGAATGCAGGAAGAAAAAAAGAACAACAAAACACGATCGATCGATAAAAATCCTCCGTTTCCTACTCTCCTGCTTTTTTTTGCGATGGATTTTGTTTCTTCTTAGTCCTCCCGGATCAATTCGCTGCGGGTCTGGGGCCTGTTTTTTAGCCTGCTTCAGTGCCGTCGCACTTCCCCACACACGACCAACTTTCTCGTACGGGGCATGGACGGGATTTTTCCTCCTTGCACTCGCTTCTACTTCTTGAACCTGCTTCGGCTGCTGGCTGACTGCTAAAATCCGGAAATCATTACGCAAATTCCACTCCCCGAGACCGTCGCTCGGGTTTTTATTTTCTTACAACGAGGGTTGGAAACTTCGCGGCCACAATTTGCACAAACTGCCCATACAGGAAATAATCACGCACTGATGGTAAGTTTTTGTTTCACTCACAATAATAATCCTCGACTTTGCGATCCGTCGAAGAAATTGATGCCATTTTTGAGAGTATTCAAATCCGCACCAAAACCAAAAATCTCGCACCAACGAAGTGAAAAAGACAGAACTTCTGCATGTGTGTGCGGCAGAATCGGATGCTGGCCGTGGGTGCGAGGGAATGCAAAAACAGGAGAGCGAGAGGAAAGCGAGCTGTCATATTGACAGTACAGTGGCGGCTATAGAAAGGGGATTCTTTTAAAATTAAAAGTGGTATAAAATGTCCAATGTATAAAGGTCCAATGCACCGAGTTCATCATTGACGTTTGAGCGGTGCGCTGTTGACTAAGAATGAATACTTTTTCATTCATCCAGTTCATGCAAGTGTTCATTTTTAGTAAACAGCGCCCGTCTCAAACGTCATTGTGTTCATTCGATGCATTGGACCATAAATACATGATTATACTAAAGACACACCTGTGGTATTGTGTATCCGGAATAAATTTATACCGCTTTTTATACCGAAGTTGGATTTTTCTGCAGATACAGGCAACTTTCCCAACTTCGGAAGTAGTGCGCTGGATTCCCCTAAAGATGCGCTAAACAACGCATCCATTAGTTTGACAGATAAAACTTCGGAAGAAAGTTCGGTTCGGAAGTCCGAATTCTAAGTTGGTGCTACGCCGACAATATTTGTACCATGGTACGCCCCAATTATCGAACCCCCAACTAAAAAGCGCTCCAGAAAAAAACCCAATTAGCGAACGTTCACTGTATTAGATAAAGATTGTCGCTGTCGTCGCTGTCCAGAACATCTTTTGCTGGCGAGGATAGGGGAGCTAAATGTCAAAGAAGGAAAATCCATACGATTTGACAGCTTGGTACCCAACATGTTCCGGACAGCAGAACAAAGGGAACCGACGCGACAATCTTTATCTAGTAACTAAAATATCTTTTGTAAGCTCCAACGAGGATAATACGCCAATCTCGTATTATCCTCGATTTTCATAAGCACCAACCAGTATTATGTTTGATTTTAATACTGGTATTAACTTTAAGGGCCTGTTCAAATATTGTAGAAACGCAACGCAAAGCGAATATTTTTTTTTTTTTTGACGGGAACGGCCAATTAAATGAAAATAATTATGTTGTTGCCAAAAAAGGCGCCGTAATTGCAACGTGGTTTGATCTGTGGATAAAATGACACATTCATCCACCAAAACTCAAGACACTATATACAAAGGCGTGAAATCTGATCCCTGAGCAAATATTTTGACAGGCAACCCTGAATGCGCAACACTGCTCATATTGAATAAATAAATAGTTTTTCACATACGATGATTTTTTGGTTTAACCAACAACTTTTTAATCTTTCAGATTATAAAGTGAAAACCTACCGAATAGATAATTCAATGTACACCATAAGGATCCTATATCAAGAGATGTGCGAATACTTTTTCAGATGATTTAGCAACGCTGTTACATTCGAAACGCTGCCAGCACTTGCCGTAGCGCAAAATCACAGACAAACAGACATAACACATTGAATATTTACTCATCAAATTCATCGTCATTCAAACACTAACGACATCTGTTGATTTCGGGTTAGGGACAAAAGGTCGAAAGACAAAAGGTCGAATGGACAAAAGGTCGAAAGACAAAACGTCGAAAGACAAAAGGTCGAAGGGACAAAAGGTCGAAAAGGACAAAAGGTCGAAAGGGACAAAAGGTCGAAAGGACAAAACGTCGAACGAGACAAAAGGTCGAAAGGACAAAACGTCGAACGGGACAAAAGGTCGAAAGAAAAAAATATCAATAAGAAATGCGAGAGGGACAAAAGGTCAAAACAGACAAGAAACTGAAACGGAGAGAATCAATCTCGCTCCAGAGTTGGCCTACACAGTTGGCAAAAAATCTGCTCTTTTATTTTTCACAATTTTTAACAGTTAAATTAATTCATACAGTAAGTACAACTAATAGATGGATGTTTGAGTCACTGAGTCACTAAATGTCACTTCGATTTGTCAAAATGGTGCACGCCGCACATAAAATATACCGGCGTGTATTAGGGGAGATGCGGTCAATATGCGCCCCCTAAGGTAATCACTTAATTTAATCACAGAGAACAGACGTTCTTCTTCATTCGCGTGCTTGTGTAAAGTTTTTACTGGTCATTTTGAAGTATGTCGTTATGCCCCCGTTGCGCGGTGCTAGTGTGCTGATAAATATGGTTAAAATTTGCCGTGTTTTACTTTTTAGCGCTAGTGTTCATTTCGAATCGCTTCTAGGCTCGCTCCTAGGTGGCAGCACTACATTGTTTATGTAGTGTATGCCAACGCCATCACTTAGTGAGATTGAGTTTTTATGTCGGGCAGCCTGCGTTGGCGGCGCTGAGGTGCGATTTAAATCTTTACACACGTTTTTACCGAAAATTTGTTCGAGCATCCATGTCTGTTCTCTGTGATTTAATGGTCATTTCCTCCGAAAACATGTATTTTTGAAGTGTTTATCAATAATCTAACATATCAGCCATTACATGGCGTAAAAATTTCCATGTAAAGCCAGCAATACAGTCGGGATTCGCTGGTTGGGACCTTAATACTTGGGTCACTTTTTAGTGGGGCCTCCGCTGGTTGGGCAATGGCCCAACTAAAAAGCAACCGTACGTCAAAATTCAATGTAAA
This sequence comes from Armigeres subalbatus, assembly GCF_024139115.2. NCBI lineage: Eukaryota > Metazoa > Arthropoda > Insecta > Diptera > Culicidae > Armigeres > Armigeres subalbatus. The sequence continues at coordinate 207,206,895 of NC_085139.1, read as the reverse complement.
CACGGAAAAACGGGTTGGGCGTCACTGGACATCGTTTGTGATGTTCAAATCGAAATACACGTGTTCAAATGGCTGTCAGTTGACCCAACTAAAAAACCGAATTCGTTAGTTGGGCCGAGGTCGTGGCCCAACCAGCGAATCGCGACTGTATTGCAACAAAACGATTTTATTCCAAAATTGAGAATTTCAATCGAAAATGAACGATGCTGGGCAATATGCGCCACCCAAAAATGATGTTCAAAATATTCTAGTATTTTTCACCAAAATTTTCAAACTATTCTGCAAAAGATTAGTGTCAACTCTATCCTTCCATTTAGTCAATGTCTCAGACTGATGGTAATGAGGTGGAAATATTTTTTGTATCTAAAGAAAAGCATTGAGAACAGAAACGCCGAAATTGCGTTGGAATGAGCCAAAATAATGTTTTTTTTTATTACAAGTTTTCGACTGAATTTTTTCGTTTGACGGCATACAAATTTTGTTTGGCTTCAGCTATCTACGATTTTGAGACAAAATTTGGGGTATGTCGGGGGGGTATGGGGTATGTACCAAGAAAAGAAGAGGGCGCATTTTACCCAACCGGCGCATTTTATACATATCTCCCCTACACGCAGGTATATTTTTAATGCACGCGTCTGCGTGGCTGAGGCGTGCGCTATTTTGACAAACCTAGATATACATCTATTATTTGTACTCATTGAATAAATTTTATTAAAAATAGTGTTAAAAAGTTAAGTGAAAGGGAGTGAAAAAAATAATGAAAAATAAAAAAGCAATGTTTTGCAAACTGTATAGGACAACTCTGTCTCGCGCAATACAGGTTTTAATTCAACAATCTTTTTCATCTCTAACAGAACTATCTAGATATTCATAATATTGTTTCATAGTCATTACTCCTTCTTTGAAAATTGCTCATTCTTCAACTTTGATTAATGAGATGGGTGTGTAATTTCTGCTTTAGAATACACAAAATTTGTTATCAACTTGTTCTTGATCGACCTTTTGTCCCTTTCAATCTTTTTGTCCTTTTCGACCTTTTGTCCCTTTCGACCTTTTGTCCCTTTCGACCTTTTGTCCTTTCGACCTTTTGTCCTTTCGACCTTCTGTCCCTTTCGACGTTTTGTCATTTCGACCTTTTGTCTTTTCGACCTTTTGTCTTTCGACCTTTTGTCCTTTCGACCTTTTGTCTTTCGACCTTTTGTCATAGATTCGTTGATTTCAGATAGTTGGGCAAATCACGAACCAGATGGCGCTAGTGAGCAAACGTCAAACTTGAGCAAAACCGATGCGCGCGCCACGAGTGATTGATTGGCCAACTAATGATTATTTGAATTGACCAGTAAATCAGTGAACGATGGAAATTTGACGAGTGTTATGTCTGTTTGTCTGTGGCAAAATGTTGGAGCTCGAACATAACTTTGCGCATAATGGCATATTCAGATTTCGTTATCTAACGTCCAATAGAGCATTATCACTAAAATAAAAGTGCAATATACAAATGAACAAAGTACCATGCATAAACTAGACTACACTGACAAAAATCCAATCATATCCATTATGTGTGGCACACATAAATTTTGACTATAGCATTTCCCACATAATGGCTATGTGAATTCGCATAGCATATATGTGGAAACACACATAACCGTTATTAACTTATAACCTTTATGTGAATTCTCTTATAGCGGGAGGTTATTAACGCACACATAAAATTTATTTGTAAATTTCTTTAGATTTTTGCCAATAAAAATGTGTGGATTTTTATTAGTGTACTTCAACTTGCCAATGTAAAACAAATTGTTTATTCGACAAAACTTTTCGTAAAATCTTTTTCATTACAATCGCAATACCTTTCAATCCGCAACAATAACAATGTTCATTTGGCTCAGATTCTGACTGCTCCGGAGCATGGTTAGATTTGACAGTTCAATAGTTAAACTTTGTTCGTGAGAAAATTGGCACCAAATCCATTTCGTTCCGAATAACTATCAATCTGTCCAAACTCAAATGGGTCGGCTCCGGGGTAAAATTTTAACCACGATGGGAGAATAACCATCGAAGTGTCAAATTTTAACTAAAAGTTAAACGAATCGGTGGAATGGTTCACAGCCTTAAACGAAAATTTGGAAATGCTGCATTTTACGCCTTCTTCAACACAACAATTTTGATTCTCCTCACGTGCAACCGTTGACACCAATGTACATTATTCCTGCATCGGCGCTTAACCACAGAGAACAGACATGGAGGCTCGAACAAAATTTCTTGCAAAACATGTGTTAACAAACACACCGAACCGCAACGCCATCGACGTCGACATTGCAACTCACAATATCATTTTGACAACACAATGGCGCTGGTATGCTCTTGCATGCATAACGACACTAGCGCAAAGTGGCATTTTTTGATGACGCTAGCGCTAATCATGCAGACTGCAGAGGGTAACGGCGACATTCCAAAGTTATTTCAAAATGAACAGTAAAAAGTTATCACAACATGGCGAGTGCAGCTTCAACGTCTGTTCTCTGTGGCTTAACGTTTGGTTTATTGAGTAACAACCCAGGTAACAACACAGAGACCTCTGGAAAAATATATTATTCAATTTTACTATACAGGGGATAAAATCCTGGATTAAATTATTCAATTATTATCAAATAACTTTTTTAACTATTAATCGCCCAGTTAATGATTGAAAAAACTTACACATAATGTTATCTGTCGGCAAGCAACCACGTAGCTGAATTTACTTTTTCCTTTTTCCCCTTTGATCTTGTGACAACTTCGATTTTGACATTTCACATTTTTCCGAATCCCGGCAAATACATATATTATTTTACCGATTCGGATCGCAAAATAGATTACCGAATTTCGGTGCTCATTCTTCTAAATCGTTTTTCGGCAATGCGAATATAGAAAAACAATGTAAAATGTCAAACTTGGACGATATATCAGTAAAATAGTAATTTACCGACCAAGTTCGTCAATTTATATTACCGAAATCAAATCCAGCGTTTAAGTGTGTAATGTACACCGATTTGGTTGTCAAACTGAAGCCAAAACTTTCTATTGTGCCGGAGCTAAACATTGAAGATTGTGGTTATGTTCGTTTTGGATCTGATATTGAAAAGTATTGCTATTATTTGGGGAAAAAATAAAAATAAACTAAGTTTGAGTTTTGCATTCTTTGAAACAAATATATTCACATTATATTTCGAGTGGATAATTAGGGGAAACCGCCAAATGTTGAACGGCTAAAATTCTTGCTTATTGTTGAACGCCCATAAGAAATGCACGTGTGTTCAACAATAGACGAAGAAATTAGCCGTTCAACATTTGGCAAATTACCCTACACTCAGAATAAAATGCATATTACATCTATGTTCCCCGCACTTATATTTGGACCAGTGTACTTTGCATTTCCAAAGTAAGTGCGGCGCTAATGCATGCATACCTATTCGATCATAATAAGTTTTATGTGCGAATGTATTGCTTTTTCTATTAGCTCTGCACTTAAAATTCATAACAAAAATTTTTCGCATATATTCATTAGGCTTGCTTATATTTTCCATAATACGTGATTTATCAGTAATGTCCATCAAGAAATAATTATTTGTTGTTTAATATCAATCATAATTATATTGTTTATTATCATAAGATACACGTTGAGTTTTGTTACAATTATACAAGCCACTTGGTGTGGATTTTGGTTTTAGATGAAACTGTATTTTCAATATCATTTTGTTTTTCCTTGATGAACTCGGGCATGACTTGGGCATAGTCAAACATCCCTCGGTAGATTTATGTATAAACATCCGGTATGCATGTTAAGGATCCATCCACCGATTTTAAAATGATGGGCTTCGTTGGCTTTTGGTGAGAAAGATATACGTTTTCCGGGAATTAGCAACATGAGTGCGTGAGTGAAGCCGGCCGTTTTATGCGTGGATTTGACCAAATTCTGAAACCGAAGATTTTTTGAATTTTTAGATTCATCCCTGTGTGAGACTTTACACGTTTTATGCACTTACCTTGTTATAACTATTTATGATGTTAGATCTAGTTGATAATAATGAAAAATTCCGCACGTTTAAAAACAGCTTAGGAAAGGCAGTTTTCACTCGACACATTTTCTTTGTTTTGCTGTTGACAGTTGTTGGAGTCTGTTAATCATCTTCGTAGTGAATTCTATGTGTGGGAATCATAGTTTTGTTTTATTAGCCACCGCACTTAAAATAATTTCAATTGTGTAATGAAATGCAATAGCTTGGCACATATTTCACAAAAGGCGCACTTGAAACTGAAAACTAGCACTGATCATAAGTTCTATGCGAGTTTCGCACATAGAATTTATCAATCAATTAATTTGAGTGTAGTAGGAATGCAATTAAAAAGCACTAGTGCGAGCTCATTACGAGATTTCACGAGATTCAGCAGCTGATTGGAGCAGGAATGTATGTTAACCATCGTAAAGTCATGTAGAGTCTCGCGCATTCGTGCACTTTCATGCAGCATGGAAAAAGAAATTCGAAGAGCGGGAAATGTTTGACAGCCGGAGAACTGCAAAATAATTCTGCCTATAGGATTAATTTCAAAATATTCTGCTATACTCGCGACTCTATCCGCAGCACCCAGATGTACACTAGTGCTGCCCAGCGGTTTAAGTATAAGTTAAGATTGCTTCGATAACAATGGATTTGACCTTGGTACTTTTTCTTTGCTATCTCTTTCCCTTTGCTGAAAATTTTACCCATTTGAAGAGAATATGTGGATCTAATCATTAAATCAAATCAAATTTCTAACCCGAAAAATCAAACTATTTTCGGCTAAAACGTGTTACAACGTTTTAATAAGCATTTTAAAATTGACGTCCTATATGCCTTGCTGGGTGAAATACAAAAGGATAACTCAGCCTCCATTTTGTTTTCGCGCTGCCGTCAGGGCCAATTAGAGCAAGATTACCGGTGGTGAGTTTGAGCCGTTTGGCAGCGCAGTATCATTACTTGACACTTTACCGGTCGCTACTAAACGCGTTGCTATAACAGTAGCGCGACTGACAGGTGACCAAATTTGGTAGCGCGATAAGAGCGCTGCTATTTGATGAACTTTCAAATGTCAAACGTCACCGGTACGGAATACAGCAACCAAATTGAGAGCCGAAAATAGTGACCGATACGGAAACGAGTGACGAAACTAAAATGAAAGCGCTGAGCGGGTGATTAAAATGCTCGCGACCGATAATGATGCTCTTAATGAGTAAACGATTTTTACCGGGTAAATGTCTTATACCAGTTTTTAAAGTTCGGCCCTGTTGTGTTCAACAACGTGTCATATTTTGAAACGCTTTGTAACTTTGTGGAACTCTGATGCGCCCGCCGGTTGTCAACTGCGTGAAGTGAACATCGATTTTACATCTCGATAGCTGCGTTCTGGAGAAATTAATTTTGTTCCGTTAGTTTAGTGAAAAATGTCCCGTCCAATGTGCTGGCTTGCGGCTAGCATAGCCTTGTTTGCATTGCTAGTCAGCCCGACTCACGCCGAACCCGGCGAAACCCTGGTACTGCTGGACAATTTGGCTATTCGCGAGACCCACTCCATTTTCTTCAAGAGCCTGCAAGGTAAGTAATCAATGCCGAAAGTGACGTGTCCCAGGGCTGGAACCCAGTCAAAAATTTTTCCATTGAGTATTTTAATTTGTAATAAATTGTAATTTATTAAATAACAATCAGATTACAGCACTCAAAAAAAAAAAAAAAAAAAGACGATTACCTACGAGACTTGATCAGGTTAAGGAAGTTAAATAAACTTAAAAATCAGTTTAATAATTACATGGGCAGACCAGGTTTGGTTAATATAGAAATCGAACTGTTTTAGTTTTAGACCAGAAGATTTAGATGCATGTTCTTTTCCCTTATGCAGATTTTTCAAGACTCAAGCCGGAACAAATATATTGTATTCTTTTGGCCTAGTTTGAATAACATTGGGACGTATAATAATAAATTCATGAATAACCATCCTTGAAGTTTAGTTTAAAACTAATAAAAAGTAAAAAGTTTAAAACTAATAGGTTATCGTTGAAATAAATATACAAATACAAAAAATAAATTAATTTAATCATCAAACGCGCGACAAAAAAATGCAATGAAAGATTATGCGGAAAGAGACAAGGGACATCTAGATATAACGCTTATGGCCTGGGCAATATTAGCATTTATATACGACTGTTCTTATTATTTGCGTTGGATTGTATTCATTTCCATTGATTTATATATCCGTTTTTATTGGAATATGTCTTTTCATCAATGATGAATTTTAGTAAAAAACCCAGATTAATCCACCTAGCGTTGGTGGTGCCTTTCTCGCATTTAGTTAAGACACCAACCTTATATGGGGTTTATATGGTCCGAAGTACCATTTTCTTCATAACTTTTAAACGCAATGACCGATCGTTATAAAATTCAATAGTGATCAACAAGGCTTTGTCCCCTGTCGAATGAAACTTGTTGCGAGAAAATCGGTTAAGGATAACTAAACGAAAAGTTGTCTAATGTTGTTTATAGCTTTTGTGCACACACATACACACATACATACACACGGACAGACAGACATGTGCTCAGCTCGTCGAGCTGAGTCGATTGGTATATAATACTATGGGTCTCAGAGGCTTCTATAAAAAGATCGTTTTCGGAGTGAAATGATAGCCTTTCGGTACAACTTAGTTGTACGAGAAAGGCAAAAAGACATGGACACAATAACCGTTCTGGAAAGTTGTCCAACAAAAAAAATGGAACGTCGAAAGCAACTTGTGACGATTGCTAGCAATCGGATAATGGTCCTGAAAAATGAATAAGTTAATCATGACTAACAGATTTCTGCTGTTTATAGTTATACATCTGCTACAGAAAAATATTCATTATTCATCATTGTTTCTTAATAGCAACGATTTTGTCTTAAAAATTCCTTAATTAACCTGTTATCGTTCCCAATAAAAATTATAATTACATCTCCCTAATAAATGATTGTTTGTATACCTAGAAGTTTTATGGATCTAAGTTTTTGAATTGATATTTTTGCAAATGAAAATAAATCTGAACAATATTGCAAGTAACCGTCCATTATTTTCAGAACGCGGCTATAAACTCACGTACAAACTCGCCGACGATGCCAGCCTTGTGCTCTCAAAATACGGAGAATTTTTGTACAAGCACCTGATTCTGTTCGCCCCATCCGTCGAGGAATTCGGAGGATCTCTCAGCGTGGAAGCCATCACTGACTTTGTGGACAACGGGGGAAACGTTCTGGTGGCGGGCAGCTCGAACTCGGGTGATGCCCTGCGGGAACTGGCCTCTGAGTGTGGTTTCGAGGTGGACGAGGAAAATGCTGCCGTAATCGATCATCTGAACTACGATATTTCGGACAGCGGCGATCACACGCTGGTGGTGGCTTCTCCGGAAAATTTAATTGATTCGGACATAGTCGTTGGGAAGAAATCCGTCGGGCCCCTTTTGTATCGAGGAACCGGTTTGTTGGCTGACAAGGAGAACCCACTAGTGTTACAACTGTTGACAGCCGATAGCAGCGCTTACAGCTATGTTCCGGATACTCCTATCAAGGAATACCCTCATGCCGTTGGTAAGGGAACGCTTCTGATTGCAGCTCTCCAGGCTCGCAACAATGCTCGGGTAGTGTTCTCTGGATCACTCTACTTCTTCTCCGATGAAGCTTTCCTGTCGTCGGTGCAACGCGCACAGGATGGAAAATTGCACAACAAATCGGGCAATCTGGATGTGGCTACGTCCATCAGCAAGTGGGTATTTGGAGAAAATGGCGTTATCCGTGCCCGATCGGTAAAACATTTCAAAGAGGGGGATAGTGTGCCCCCAGCAGCCTACACAATCACCGAACCGGTCGTATATACGATCGAAATTGAAACCCTAGCTGGCGATGGCAAGTGGCAACCGTTCCAGGCCAACGATGTCCAACTGGAGTTCGTCCGAATCGATCCGTTTGTGCGAACCACCTTGAAACACATCGGGGGAGGTCGTTATCAGGCCAAGTTCAAAATCCCGGACGTGTACGGCGTGTATCAGTTCAAGGTCGATTATGATCGTATCGGGTACACCCATTTGTACTCCACGACCCAGGTCTCGGTTCGTCCATTGACGCACACCCAGTACGAGCGTTTCATCCCGAGCGCCTATCCCTACTATGTGAGTGCTTTCTCTATGATGGTCGGAATGTTCCTGTTCTCAATCATTTTCCTGCACTACAAGGACGATGGTGCTAGTGGTAAGGTATCCGATAAGAAATCTCAGTAGATAGAGGAAGCGTAGTAAGTTTAACGAATGAATTCTTTACATTCTCTTCAAATGTACTCGCTGCATCGCAGTTGATCCAGTCGCAGCATTATTCAAGCATGCTGGTAGAAACAATAAAACTCACATCCATAGTTTGCATTTGAATAATTTGGTAGAATGAAAAGAAATGAAATTAACCGGTCTATCATAAGTCGCAAAATCTATCTGATGGTACATTTGTTCAGTAATCAGTTTGTATGTGTGCGTTTTTTTTACAAGGCTATTGAAAAATCTGCGCGACAGACACCTGAGCATCCACACTATCACACTATGCTCGAAGGGGAACAGGGCTGGGTTCCTACCCGACCTGCTAAAAATGAGCCTCCCGGATAAATCCTTATCCTCCTTGCTTCGATCCCCCCGGGACCACGGGATGCTGCGACCTTTGGGGGGGGGGGGTCTGTCTGTGTCTGTGCTCATGCACTTCTTCTAAAATTCAGACAGGCTTGCTGAGATCCCCTACTACGTTATCTCGATCCCTCGGCGGTCGTGCCACAAACTTCCTCACTCGAATCCTCCTGACTTCCCCTGGCGTCGAGGGTGGCCCACCAGTTCCGGTGAAGGAAACTTCCGCACTGATGGTGGTCTGACTACCGGCGGCTATCGAAGGACGCTTTTGCGAATTGCGCCGACTTCGTCTTCGGGTTGCAGAGGTGGTCCGCAGAGCCGTAGCGTGGACTACCAGCGCCCTTGGCGAATCGTTTGTTGGGCGCCCCTCTTCTACTAAAAGAAATCAAATGCGTAAATTTTACATTTGGAAAACAATTTGAATCTCATGCCAAAAAAAAGTTTAATGATTTAAACATGCTTCAAATAGCATTCAATATTCAGGGATGTATTGGAACCTGATACCTGAAATGCACATAGAAAGATTGAACAAAATACCCTTATAATTATTTGAAATTTTGTGATAGTTTTTGACGCAAATAATGTAATTAAACTTGTAGAGCCGGGTTAGAATCTCATAAAAATTCTTAAACATTTTTACGGTCATCTCTAAAGTAGATTGCAAAGAAGATGCGATCGAGATTTTTTTTTTAAATTTTATTAAACATTTAGATATTTAAAACAAATATCATGAGGAAGTGCCGAGGGGAGGAAATCGCTATTAGACCTCGTCATATCAAGTGGGTTAGTTGGTGGAAGAAATCAACTTCGGATCTATTCAGATAAAAGAAAATACTATTCTGGATTGGGCATGTTGGTGGTCTGGAGGCTCTTATACACATAGTTTAGTCAATAGACTCTGAAGGGTCGGTCGGTCTGAAGGATTTGGTCGATGGTCGGAAAGATCTCGGAAGCAGGAGGGTGAAGATAAAAAATCCAAATCTCGATTTGATTAATATTAGAAAAAGAAGAAAAATGTCCTACCAACAATTCTAACAAACCAATTTAGGAGTTATCGAAATTCCTCGATATAACTGATATAACTGAATATTTTCGGACTACATGGGTTTTTATTTCTAAATTAAACGAGCAAATTTGGTCAATCGCTTGGTTGTGGATGTATTCCTTTGAAGGAACCCACATGAAAATACTGAATCATTTTTTCACTATTCATTCCTCACTGCTGAAACATTACGATTCCGATACGACCCTCGGCGGCCGTGATAGTGACCAAACATTTAACCAATCGCACTGTGGGTATAGAGATGTCGCAAATTAATCGATTACTTCGATTAATCGATTCATCGTTGTGATAATCGATTAATTTTGAATCGATTATTACCCAACGATTAATCGATTCAATAATCGAGATGAATCGTGAGTAATCGATTAGTTACTAATCGATTAATCAGAATTTTACGACATCATAAGGATGTCGAAAATTAATTGATTATTTCGATTAATCGATTCATCGTTGTGATAATCGATTAATTTTGAATCGATTACTATACAATGATTAATTTTATTTATTTATTTATTGTTGTATCCATCTGACATCATGGTCTTAATGTATTATACTTAATTAAATTATACTAAACAATTAATTGAATATACGTGATGTACGCAAACGTTGTCGAAATGCTTCCGTAGATAAATTAAAGTCAAATAAAGAATATGCTTCTCGAAATGCTCTGCAAATAGAGTTGATTGGGTCATTAGCTCCATAAATAGTGTTCCTAGCTGATAGTTGTATCAGTTGCCTCGATCGAAGGATACGTTCAGGGGCATAAAACGAACACGTTCCAGCAGAGCAGGGCAGTCGACATCACTATGTATTAATTTGGCGCCATAAACTGCCCGGTTAGTTTTACGACGTACATGTAGTGGTTCAATTCCTAGTAAGGCACAACGGTGTTCATAAGGAGGCAAATTTAACGGGTCACGCCACGGCAGATTCCTCACTGCATGTCGAACAAATTTCTCTTTGTACCGCTTCTATTCTCGTGATCCATAATGTTTCATAAGGAGACCACACCACCGACGCAAATTCCAAAATGGATCTGACCAAAGAACAGTATAGGGCGCGCAGGCATATTGGGTCGTTAAACTCTTTAGCAATCTTGAGGATGAATCCTAGTTGACGATTGGCTTTTTCTACTACATAAGAGTAATGCAGCTTAAATGTTAGTTGGTAATCCAACAACACTCCAAGATCCTTCAGTTTATCCACACGTTCAATTTGTTGACCATTTATGCTGTAATCATATAATATCGGAGAATTTCGTCGACAGTTTGAGATAACGCAACATTTGGAGACGCAAACTTGAAGGTAGTTCATGAGACACCAACGTGTAAAGATATCCAAAAGCTTTTGAAGCACCATGCAATCTGCGCCACTTCGTACGATGAGGAAGATTTTTTCAAATCGTCTGTATAAATTAGTAAACCACCATCGGCCAGGAGAATAGTAACGTTGTTGAAGAATAACGTAAACAGTAGAGGTCCTAAATTGCTTCCTTGTGGCACTCCAGAGCCAGGCGTAAAAGAAAGTGATTCGGTTGCACCAATTTTTACGCATAGACATCTATCTTTAAGATACGACTGTAGCCAATTGCAAACTCTTTCCGTAAACCCGAGACGACGTAGTTTAGCCAACAGGATTCGATTCAATAATCGACAAGAATCAAGAGTAATCGATTAGTAACTAATTGATTAATCGGGATTTTACGACATCTCTATGTGGGTATCAAACATCATGATTTTCAAATATCTTAATAAGAAACTCTCAATTTTTGCCTTTCTCGTATACAAAGTATACGTAAAGGCTATATGTTCGCTCCAAAAACAAACTTTTTATAGGAGGCTCGGAGACCCATAGTGTTATATACCGATCGACTCAGCTCGACGAATCGAGGTGATGTCTGTGTGTGTGTGTGTGTGTGTGTGTGTGTGTGTGTGTTTTTTTTTTCTTCCTAAACAATGGAGGGGGAATCTGCTCAACAGACATCCTGGGTTGACCAGGAAGTGCGGGGTTAGGGATCACCGAGGGAGGCAGGACTACATTCCCGACCCGCTAAACCGTTTCCATTGCCGCCAAGCCCATAGTCCCTTCGGCACAACCAGAAAGTAATGCTTCAAAGGGGGGCCAGTGCACAACGCACCCTCGAGGTTAGCTGCGTGTCCTTGCAGCACCGAACATCGTAACTCGCTTTTCTAGAAGAACACCATGGTATCGTGCCAGCGCGTTGCCGGCTTTCCAGGTGGCCTTACCACGCCCTATGTCCTCGGAAGGTGGGAAGGGTCGACTTTGCGCCTGCTTCCCTCTGCACGACTGGTATCAAGAATGATGATGCCGCGTGCACCCCAAATTGACCTTTCTGCGATAGGGCCTATTCGCCAGCACACAGAGGGACTTGCCGACGCGAGGCCTACGCCTGCCCCAGCCTTGACGAGGACCCCTTTCCGTCCTCGGGCTCGGAACCCGCCCGGTTGACCGACGCCGCGAAAGCGACGATACCATGTTGTTCTTCGCGCGGCCACTTGTTCGATAAAAGGATCGAGTTCGACCACAGATCATGACCACCGGTATGACCCATGAAGCCGACTCCGATCCCTTGGACCACCTCTTATTTGCGCCTGAACTAGCCATCCTTGAGTCCACGCGCCACCTTCTGTGTAGCTCCGAGACGATTTGGGCGATAGCCGATAAAACGGCGTTCCAGCCAACTTCATCTTTACACATCCTCCGAACTAGGTTGTCCGGGGTAGTGTTCAGACCACATGTGGCAAGCATGTGGTCACGCATTGCGCGAAAACGTGAGCACACGAACAACACGTGTTCCGCCGTTTCCTCTTTTTTTTTCGTTTCCGGGCGAGGCCGAGCAAGCCAGCTGCGTTACCTGCACTTTGATTTGGCAGCACGCTTAAACGCCGGGCACATCGAACCCCCCATGGGGTGCTTGCTGTTCACAGCTTTGCTGGAACAAATCAAACAATTGGGAGGGTTCGTGCAGCATTGTGCCTTATGTCCCTCCAATCCGCAGCGTCGGCAGAGATTGCTTCTGTCAGGGCCTTTGCAGTCCCATTGCTTGTGCCCCGGTTCCAGGCACTTGAAGCAAACTTCGGGTTGCTCGTATATGCGCACAGGGCATACCGACCATCCCACTTTGACGCTCCTTAACTTGACTACCTTGGAGGCGTCTGCTGCAGATAGCCGAACCAATGCTACCTGCGTCCCTGCCGGACCTTTCCGTAGCCGAACGGCTGCGGTGGTCGTCTCCACTTCACACTGTCGCCGCAGTGCCGTGACGAGCTCTTCGACTTCAGTGATCTCGTCCAGGTTTTAACCCTTAGATTCACCTCCGTCGTTAGTGCCCTCACCTTGACCATCTCGCCTAGGACCTCCTCCGCCAACTTCTTGTAGGCGGCGCCCTTTTGCGAGACGCCCCGCTTCAGCTCGAGTATCATCTCGCCCATCCGGGTACGTCTTATTCGACGTACGTCGGCGCCGAGTTCACCGAGCTTGACGTCACTACTCATCGCCTTCAAAACATCCGAGTACTTAGCCTCGTCCGCCGTGATGACTAGGGCATCGCCCCTGGAGCGATTGGCGCCTACCCTAGACTTCTTCCTACCCTCATTCGGTTTCCTCTTGTTCTTGACCAGGGTCCAGGAGGCGTCACCCCCCTCTATTTTCCTGGTCTGGTGCGGCTGAGAACTTTCAGCCTGCCGTAACCCCTTATCACCGTCTTTCCTGAGTGGACGGACCTTTCCAGGTCCTTCCTCCCCCGGTTTTGGAGGTACCTGACCGGGGTTCAGCTTCCCAGCCCCACTGTGTGTGTTTTTTTTTTCTTCCTAAGCAATGGAGGGGGAATCTGCTCAACAGACATCCTGGGTTGACCAGGAAGTGCTGGGTTAGGGGCCACCTCCAATGAGGGAGGCAGGACTGCATCCCCGACCAGCTAAACCGTTTCCATTGCCGCCAAGCCCATCGTCCCTTCGGTACAACCAGAAAGTAATGCTTCAAAGGGGGGCCAGTGCATAACGCACCCTCGAGGTTAGCTGCGTGTCCTTGCAGCATCGAACATCGTGACTCGCTTTTTTAGAAGAACACCATGGTATCGTGCCAGCGCATTGCCGGCTTTCCAGGTGGCCTTACCACGCCCTATGTCCTCGGAAGGTGGGCAGGGTCGACTTCGCGCCTGCTTCCCTCTGCACGACTGGTATCAAGAATGATGATGCCGCACCCCAAATTGACCTTTCTGCGATAGGGCCTATTCGCCAGCACACAGAGGGACTTGCCGACGCGGTGCCTACGGCTGCCCCAGCCTTGACGAGGACCCTTTCCGTCCTCGGGCTCGGAACCCGCCTGGTTGACCGACGCCGCGAAAGCGACGATACCATGTTGTTTTTCACGCGGCCACTTGTTCGATAAAAGGATCGAGTTCGACCACAGGGCACCGGTATGACCCATGAAGCCGACTCCGAACCCTTGGACCACCTCTTATTTGCGCCTGAACTAGCCATTCTCGAGTCCACGCGCCACCTTCTGTGTAGCTCCGAGACGATTTGGACGATAGCCGATAAAACGGCGTTCCAGCCAACTTCATCTTTACACATCCTCCGAACTAGGTTGTCCGGGGTAGTGTCCAGACCACATGTGGCAAGCATGTGGTCACGCATTGTGCGAAAACGCGGGCACACGAACAACACGTGTTCCGCCGTTTCCTCTAAACCAACGCACACCGGACACTCGGGCGAGGCCGAGTGTCCGAACCGGTGTAGGTACTGTCTGAAGCAACCATGGCCTGTAAGGACCTGGGTCAGGTGGAAAGTGATTTCCCCATGGCGCCTCTTGACCCACGTACCTATCTCCGGTATCAACCTATGTGTCCATCTACCCTTAGTGGAACTGTCCCACGCATCGCTGCCATTTTGACCATTGAGGCCAACCTGACAGTCCTGCGGATGCCTCTCGTGCCGCGCATTTCAAAGCACTCTATGTCTTCACCGATAACGATGTCAATAGGCATCATACCGGTGATGACGCAGAGTGCATCGTGCGACACGGTACGGTACGCGCTCGCAACTCTTAGGCACATGAGCCTATACGTACTTTCTAACTTCGTTCTGTAGCAGTTAATACGCAGGGCCGTGCCGTGCTGGCCCCCCATACCTCAGTATGGACAGAGCAACGCAAGCCAGAAGCTTGCGCTTTCTGGCATAAACCGAAGAGCTATTGGGCATCATCCGGGACAACGCCACTATAGCTGTGAAGGCACGCTTGCAGGCGTAATTGACGTGGCTACCAAAGGTGAGCTTTATCGTCGATTATTACCCCAAGAGTTTGATTGAGCGTTCAGAGGTGATCGTGCAGTTGCCTGCCCTTATCACCGCTTGCTGCTCCGACTTTCGGTTGTTAACAACAACCACCTCAGTCTTGTGGTGAGCCAGTTCTAACTTCCTGGAACTCATCCACTCCTCCACAATTGCGATCGAGTGGGCTGCAGTCAACTCCACCTCTTCGATCGATTCGCCGTAGACCTCCAGCGTAATATCGTCAGCGAAGCCAACGATTACCACGCCCACCGGGAACTTCAACCTCAAGACACCGTCGTACATGACGTTCCATAACACCGGACCCAGTATGGAACCTTGCGGAACCCCTGAGGTTATGTCAACACACTTCCGACCCGCCTCCGTGTCAGGCAAGTATACCAGTACTCGATTCTGGAAGTAGCTTCCGAGAATCTTGTACAAGTACTGGAATTCCAAGACGCAGGAGCGCATCTGCAATAGCTGCCCAACTGGCACTATTGAAAGCATTCCTCACGTCGAGAGTCACTACTGCACAATAGCGAACTCCCCTCCTCTTACGCTGGATAGCTATCTCCGCGGATTTGGTAACCGACAAGATAGCGTCTACGGTCGACTTACCCTTTCGGAAGCCAAACTGGTTACTCGATAGACCATCCGCACCCTCCGTGCGTATCAACAACCTGTTGAGGATGATCTTCTCGAGCACCTTCCCCGCCGTATCAAGCAGGCATATTGGTCTATATGCCGACGGATCCCCTGGTGGTTTTCCCGCCTTTGGCAATAGGACCAAGCTCTGCCTTTTCCATGCTTCAGGAAGACTCCTCGTCCAGGCATCTCTGCATGACAGATCTGAACATCTCAGGAGCCTCGGCAATGGCCGCTTTAATGGCCAGGTTCGGAATACCATCCGGTCCTGGCGCCTTACCTACACTAAGGGACTGTGCAATCCCCGCAAGTTCCGCCACAGTTACTCTTCCCTCGTCGGCCACCCTGGCTCCTGGCAGCTCCACGAAGGAGGCCAGGGGCTTGGGTCGTGACGTGGGAAGAGCCCGCGATGATCCTCTCCAGCATCTCTGGAGACCGCTCTGTAGGGGCCATCGCCCCACGTGTCTTGGCCATTACGACCCTATAGGCGTCACCCCATGGATTCGCGTTGGCACTTTGACACAGGCCCTAGAAGCAGGCTTTTTGCTTGATCTAATCTCAGTCTTCAGAGCGGCTCTAGCAGCCACGAACGCCACCCGTCGTTCAACACGCTCCTCTTCTGTGCGTGCTCGCTGCATCCGCCTTCTTGCCCGTAGGCAGTCGCGGCGCAGGTTCGCAATTGCTTGAGTCCACCAGTAAGCCGGTGGTCTCCCATTCCTAGGGTGGACTTTCCTAGGCATGGTGGCATCGCATGCACGCGAGAGTACTGTTACCAGCTGCTCGCCACTCAGACCGAGATTATTGTGCTCGCGGCGGAGCGCTTCCTTAAACACCTCGTCGTCGAAGTATGATGTCTTCCACATACGAGGACTAGGCCTCGCCCCTTCTTCCGTCCGCTGAATGCTGGTCGTATAGTCGATACTGTAGCGAACCGCCAGGTGGTCGCTGTGAGTGTAGCCATCATCTACCCTCCAGTTCGAACTACTCGTTTGGCCAGGGCTCCAGAACGTAACGTCGATAATCGACTCGGCGCCGTTCCAGCTGTAGGTACTTTTGGTACCGACATTAGCCAAGTCCACATCCAACATGGCCAGTGATTCCAGCAGGATCTGTCCCCGTTGATTCGTGGATCGGCTTCCCCATTCCACGGCCCAAGCGTTGAAGTCCCCCGCTATCACCACTGGCCTACGCCCCATCAAGTTAGCCGTCAAACAATCTAGCATTCGACCGAACTGCTCGATCGACCATCGAGGAGGCGCATAGCAGCTGCAGAAGAAGACCCCGTTGATTTTGGCAATGACGAAGCCCTCGTGTGTCGAAGACACCAACTCTTGAACTGGGTATTTCCCCGTTGTCCATATCGCTGCCATTTGAGACCCATCGGTGACCCAATTACCGTTCCTGGCGGGTACCCGGTAAGGATCTGCTATGATGGCGATATCCGTCCCCCATTCAGCAACTGTCTGACACAGCAGTTGCTGGGCTGCATCACAGTGGTTCAAGTTTAGCTGCGTTACCTGCACTGTGATTTTGCAACACGCTTAAACGCCGGGCACTTCGAACCCCCATGGGGTGCTTGCTGTTCGCAGCTTTGCTGGAACAGATCAAACAGTTGGGAGGGTTCGTGCAGCATTGTGCCTTATGTCCCTCCAATCCGCAGCGTCGACAGAGCTTGCTTCTGTCAGGGCCTTTGCAGTCCCATTGCTTGTGCCCCGGTTCCAGGCACTTGAAGCAAACTTCGGGTTGCTCGTATATGCCCACAGGGCATACCGACCACCCCACCTTGACGCTCCCTAACTTGACTACCTTGGAGGCGTCAGCTGCAGGTAGCCGAACCAATGCTACCTGTGTCCCTGCTGGACCTTTCCGTAGCCGAACGGCTGCGGTGGACGCCTCCACTTCACACTGTCGCCGCAGTGCCGTGACGAGCTCTTCGACTTCGGTGATCTCGTCCAGGTCTTTAACCCTTAGATTCACCTCCGTCGTGAGTGCCCTCACCTTGACCGTCTCGCCTAGGACTTCCTCCGCCAACTTCTTGTAGGCGGCGCCCTTTTGCGAGACGCCCCGCTTTAGCTCGAGGATCATCTCGCCCGTCCGGGTACGTCTTATTCGACGTACGTCGGCGCCGAGTTCACCGAGCTTGACATCACTCCTCATCGCCTTCAAGACGTCCGAGTACTTAGCCTCGTCCGTTTTGATGACTAGGGCATCGCCCCTGGAGCGATTGGCGCCTACCCTAGACTTTCTGCTACCCTCATTCGCCTGGGCCTTCATTTCGGCCCTTGACGTCTTCGGTTTCCTCTTATTCTTGACCAGGGTCCAGGAGGCGTCATCCCCCTCTATTTCCCTGGTCTGGGGCGGCTGAGAGCTCTCAGCCTGCCGTAACCCCTTACCACCGTCTTTCCTGGGTGGACGGACCTTTCCAGGTCCTTCCTCCCCGGTTTTGGAGGTACCTGGCCGGGGTTCGGCTTCCCAGCCCCACTACCCTTGTTCGGGGTAGTAACCCTCCGCGTTTTGGGGCGGCCCCAGGGAGCTCATCCCCTGGAGACTGTCTCCCCGTTTTTGTGTCTGCTCCGTTGGAGCAGTTACCCCGACGTGCCCGCGAATACTTGAGCCTCGGTCTGGGCAGACTTTGGCACCACCGTCTTCGCTGGCACGTCCTCGGTCGATTCGACCTTGCCCAAATCCGCGAATTCTTGGGCCTCAGTCTGGGTAGACCTTGACTCCATGGATTTCACGGGTTCGCACTTGGCCGTCCCGACCGCCTTTTCCAGCTTGGCGTCCAACATCGACTTTCGAAGTTTCTGCAAGCTCCTCTTGAGGTCCTTACTGATATTATGCTTCGATGACGCAAAGTCGATGATGGCGTCTAGCTGTTCCGTCCACTGTGTGTGTGTGTGTGTGTGTGTGTGTGTGTGTGTGTGTGTGTGTGTGTGTGTGTGTGTGTGTGTGTATGTGCGCAAAAAGCTCCTTAACCGATTTACTCGCAACAAGTTGCATTAGACGCAAAAATATGTCCCATTGTTTCCTATTGAAAATTGGCCAGATCGGACTATGGGCTCGGTAGATATACCCAAACTATTTTTTTCCATACCAAAAGTGCGTAGAAATTACTCACTCGAAAAATAAAGAGAAAGGCACCATCACCGCTAGGTGGATTAATCTGGGTTTTTTCGTATTCAATTGGCTCCTTCAACCCGGTTCCAGAGGTCCCTGAGAATCCTGAATAGCAGTCAAAACTAAAACCAATCCATATAACATGTGGATGTAAAATAATGATAAATTATTTTTTGTTTGCTCTATCTAGATTACGCATCTCTACCATATACCCATAGATCTTTGGACCAACCCATAGTCGGTTTGATATTACATGGCCTCTACGTAATAAAACAGTTCTATTTATTATAGAGTAAACATTGATTTTGGCGCCCCCCCTGAAGGCTGGCGCCCTTGGCGGGGGCCAACCTGGCCAACCGCACGCTACGGCGCTGGTGGTCCGACAGTTCCGTTGGTGGATGACGTCCGCGCACTGGCGGTGCCCTACATACCCGAAGACTACCCTCTTCTTTTTCTTCTTTCTTCAGCAGGTTGGCGGTTCGAGTGCCGAAGACGGTCCGACGATACCGGTTGGCAGAAGATTTCCGGTTCGCTGGCGCTCCGAAGACCCGAGACCAAACACTGCTCACTGTGCTAGATTTCCATCCAAACCGACTAAACACACTATTCAACTTCCTGCGATTACGTTTCGTCTTGAGCGCAGCTCCCCAGGCTGGAACGCCGTACCTAAGTATTGAGGATGATACGGTCGCCAGAAGACGCCTACTGCTGCCTTTCGGTCCGCCGACGTTCGGCATGATCCTTGCAAGCGCAGTGACCATCTTAGCCGCCTTCTCGCAGGAATAGTCGACATGGGTGTTGAAATTCAAACGGTCGTCGATCATCACTCCTAGATGTCTCAAAGCCCGCACGGGCGGTATGTCGTGCTCTCCGACGATAATGATTCGCAGTTGCTGACCAGCATCACTTCTGTTTTGTGGTGAGCAAGCTGCAGCTTGACTCCATTCATCCAGTTTTCAACTGCGTCGGTCGTTTCCGCCACCAGCATTTCTACTTCTTCCAACCACTCTCCGGTTATCGTACGGACGACATCGTCCGCGAACCCGAAGATCTTCACGCCTTTGGGCAACTTCAGTTTTAGAACTCCGTTGTACATAATGCTCCACAGCTTTGGGCCTAGTATGCGGAACAGCCGCCGTAACCCTAATCGACTTCTGCCCATAATTAGTTTCGTTAATCAGGATCCGGTTCTAGAAGTAACTTTCAAGGACTCTACACAAGTAGTCAGGAACCCGCATACCGTGCAGCGCTGCGGCGATGGCCTCCCAGCTGGCACTGTTAAAAGCGTTTTTGACGTCAATCGTTACTACAACGCAGAATCGATTGCCGCGCTTTTCCGAAAAGCCGGTCTCGTCCTCCGTGAACTGCGTCAGCCGATTAAGGTGATTATAGAATGAAGCCAGAAATCGGCCATTTTGTAAACCACGTGCTTTTCCAATATTTTTTTCAAGAGCACGAGATGAAAGAACCATGACGCATATGGGGCTAAAATAATGGTAGATCGTTTGCTTAGTTATGCTGAACAATCATAATTTGATTTTCGGCACTGTACGAAAACTATTACGCTAGATTTGGGGTTTTGGAAATGTATGTAGATAAACATGTGGTGAATTTGAAATTCACCACAAGCTTTATTCTATAATCACCTTAAGGATAATCCTTCCCAGAAGCTTCCCCAGTGTATCCAGCAGGCATACGGGGCTATACAATGCTGGAATCCCCGGCGATTTCCCTAGTTTCGACAGCAGCACTACTTTCTGGATCTTGCACCTCTTCGGAAAGTTCCTGAACATCCTGAACAAACCTGGAAACAGTTTCTAGAGCCACGTTTGGAATTCCATCCGGATCCGGAGCTTTCTTCATCTACCGTTTTTTTGTCACTGATGACAGCTCGTCGATGGAGACTTGCTTGCCTACAATGGTTACTCCGTCTTTATCTGCGTACAGTGTAGGCAGCCACATCGTAGAATCATGCTGCGGGAAGAGACCGTCAACGATGATCTTCAGCTTGCCCGGACTACCTGCTACTCGATGATGGACTACCTGCCATCTCTTCGAAATGTACTAACGGTACCTTCGTTGCCCAATCTTACTTCCAGCTTTGCCAGCGCCTCCTGCAAACTGTAACCTCTGGCGTTAGTCAGTCTGCTTCCCCAATCCACTGCCCAAGCATTGCATTCCTGCTCTCCTGGTGAGTCCCTGTTTTGCTTCTCCGTGCGAGTATTTCGGGGGCTCATTGACGTATGCAGTGCCTCGACTGTTGTATGCTCCGCTGCATCTTTTAGTGCTTTTTCAGCTGCTTCCGCTCTTCTTTTAAGCGCGCGCTGTTCGTGCTCGGTAGATTTAGCTGCGTATTTGATGCTCGTCACTAGAAGCTTGATCTTAGTGTGGACCAAGATGAATACACCACTAACACTAGGTG
This sequence comes from Armigeres subalbatus, assembly GCF_024139115.2. Classification (NCBI taxonomy): domain Eukaryota; kingdom Metazoa; phylum Arthropoda; class Insecta; order Diptera; family Culicidae; genus Armigeres; species Armigeres subalbatus. The sequence continues at coordinate 207,185,655 of NC_085139.1, read as the reverse complement.
TTCCAATCTGCCAAATTCACGATTCAGTCATCATGGATTTTAGTATGGGAGATCCAGCGAGTTTGTTTTCGTTTTGCACTGAAAATAAATTTTTCACCCCCGCCTACTTCTCTTCCGTAAATTTGAAACACCTAGTAGTGTATTCATCTTGGTGTGGACATTATTGTGCTTGTCCTTTACGAAGTCGAGCTTTATCGTTGATTCGCTGCCGTACCTCCATCAGGTTGGACTTCCCAAATTGTAACTCCTCCTGAATAGCACTACTTTCCAATTTTGGGGTGGACACCCTATTCTCGGAACCTAGCACCTGTTGGCCTGCCTGGTTCTCAGCAGTCTTGGCCATATTTCTGGTACTCGCTATTACTGCCTGCGACATCACTGGAGATCGCTGCAGCTTTCCACTATTTGCAAAAACATTCGCCCCGCCTGCTCCTTCGTTGTTTGTAGAATTTGCTTCCATTTTAAAAGGGTCCCCCTCCGGGCCGTTGTAGATAGTCGCCTCTTGTGATTCCATGGGTGCCTTTGAGAACAGTGAGGTCCATGCAAGGGTTGACTCCGGTGCCTTGTAACACCGTGTTCAGAGCCGGATCGGCGTAAATCAGGAATGGAACCTACTACCTACCAGTAAAGGTGACAGGTTTTGAGCGTTACCGGAGGCCTGCCAGGTTCTTTATCGGGACGGAGGCAGTCGAACCATTAGCCTGCTTGTCATTTCATGAAAATGTCACCCTTTTTTACTCAGGAATATAATAAGTCGACTGTCAGCCCATAGACGCCTAATACTATCCTTAAACCACTGCTCGTCCAATGTCGTTTGCCATGACCAGTATATCTGGTGTTATTCCTGATGTTCTGGTTGGCATTCCTGCTGAGCTTGTGCGCTTTAAGCGCAGACGGTCGCTATGATAGGGCCTGCTTGCGAACCCCTGCAGCTTTTCTGTTGGTGATGCAGGTCTAGTTGGCGACAACGAATCAAAGCAACCATAGATTAGTATTTGAAATTTGAATACAATTCATTCCTAGTTTGTCTCTCTTCAAGTTCAAACGATTTCCTTTTCACGAAAGAAGTAGTTTTCTGGTCTACGGCTATTTACCATCCAAGAGGTTTTGGGCTCAGGAGAAGTCAAGATGGAAAGATCTGGAATCGCGAAGCTGACCAACGAAAACTACGAAACCTGGAAGCTAGAGGTGGAGTTCCTATTGGCGCGAGAAGGCCTTTGGAAGTACATCGTGCCCGGCGTGAAGCCAGCAGCTACGGACGACGGTGCGAACGCTGCTGGGACGGCTGGAAGCCTGGGACGAGGGTGATCAAAAAGCACGTGCGACCATCGGGTTGCTTCTAACCAGGAGTCAACATGGCCATATTCGAGGAACGCAGACCGCCAAACAAGTATGGGATAACCTACGGAAGCAACACGAGAAAAAGTCGCTGACGTCGAAGGTTTATATTCTAAAGCGGATTTGCGATCTCAAGTTCCAGGGCGGAGACGACATCGAGGACCACCTGGCCGAGTTCGAAAGCTTGTTCGAGAAATTGGCCAACGCAGGTATGAAGCTCGACGATGATTTGCAGGTTATTCTTGTCTTTCGCAGTTTGCCAAGCACATTCGACGCACTAACCACCACGGTCGAAAACCGCAGCGAGGCGGTTCCGGCGGATTCAGTGGTGCTGAAGGTGGACGGAAAAGTGAAGTCGATCGTGTGCCACCACTGTCAAAAGGTTGGCCACAAGAAGCAAGATTGTGCATTGTGGCAGAAGCAAAACCGTGGAGAAAATTTTCGAGGGCGACAAACGGTTGCCACGGAAACCAAACACGTTGCTAGGCAACAAGCGAAGACAAGAAAAGCAGCGTCGACTGAAGAAAATTTCGTGTTCAGCGCACGAGAAGGACCAGTGACGAAGTGGATTGTGGATTCCGGTGCGAGCTCGCACATGTGCGCCAATCGGGAGTTTTTCGTGTCCGTGGAAAGCCCCCACGGAGGTACCCCAAAGTTTGTCACGGTTGCTGATGGGAAGAGAGCTGCAGTGAAAGGTGTAGGTAACTGCCAGATCCACTGTTACGGGGGTGACGGTGAAGAGAAGCAGATTGTGCTGACCGGCGTGCTCTACGTTCCGGAGCTAGACATGAACCTTGCCTCTGTTAGAAAGCTCGTCCAAAAAGGTGCAGCCGTGAATTTCAACGAGGTTGGATGTACGATTTCCAGTGGGGAACGGATTGCCGCTGTGGCGACACGTAGCAACGGTCTCTATCATCTACGAATGGTGGAGCGCGTGGGCGCTGTGAAGGAGCATTGCGATGCGAAAAGCTGTTTGCATGACTGGCATCGCAAGCTCGGTCATCGAGACGTGACGGCCATACAGGAGTTGGAACAGCGACAACTGGCCACGGGTATCAACATCAAGCGATGCGGTTTGGTTTTGCCATGCGAAACTTGCCTGCAGGGTAAGATGGCAAGACTGCCATTTCCAAAAAAAGGCAAAGAAGAGCAGTAAGGATGTGATGGACCTGATTCACAGTGACCTGTGTGGACCAATGCGGACAATGACACCGGGTGGTCGACGTTATTTCATAACGCTTATCGACGACCACAGGCGGTATACCACGGTGTATATGCTGCAGAAGAAATGATGTTTCTGCATGTTTGATGCCATCCAGGACTACGTGCAGAAGATGAAGACGCAGTTCGGGTGAAGTGAATACCGAGGTTCGAAATTGGTGGCGTATCTGAGGCGTGAAGGCATCCAACAGCAGTTCACGGCGGCCTATACGCCACAACAAAACGGTGTCGCAGAGCGAAAGAACCGTTCGCTAGTGGAGATGGCTAGGTGCATGCTTCTGGAAGCAGGTATGCCCAGCCGCTACTGGGGCAAAGCAATCAGCACGGCGAACTATCTCCAAAATATGCTGCCAACGAAAGCGGTTGAAGTGACTCCCTACGAGATTTGGCACGGAGTCAAACCGGATGTTTCAAAATTGCAAGTTTTCGGAACGGCAGCGTACGTTTTTGTTCCTGATGTCTAACAAACGAAGCTCGAAGCCAAAGCCGAAAAGTTAACCTTTGTCGGCTATTCGCTGCAACACAAAGCGTGGCGTTTCATCAACCCGAAGACAAACAAGGTGACGATTAGTCGGGATGCTCGTTTCCTACCAGCCAATATCGATCCGGAGACTACCATGGAGGATGAAGGTACGTTATTCTTTCCCTTATCGCTAATTGACATGATCGTAGCGAGATGGAGAAACAGGAGGAGCCTGCGCAACCCGGCCTGGCAACCGAGCCCGGCGATAGCGAGAGCGAAGAAGATTTCCACGGATATGAAGACCATTTGGATGACATCCTGTACGAGGATGCCGATCCCGACGAAGAGCCACACGTAGAGCCGATGCCGGTGGATGAAGAGCGAGCGGTTGGTACACCGCGACGGTCGACTAGGGTGGCCAAAGGTATCCCACCTAATCATTACGGTGCTGATGGAAAACTTGCATGCTGTCATAATGATGAGCCACGCAGCTATCAAGAAGCTGTGGCTAGTCCAGAAGCTGATTTGTGGAGGCAGGCCATGCAGGAAGAGTTGAAGTCGCTATACGAGAACAACGTGTGGGAGCCAGCCAAGCTGCCGACCGGCAAGAAAACCATCGGGTGCCGCTGGATCTTCAAAAAGAAGGTGGACGAGAATGGCAGGATCGTTCGCCACAAAGCGCGTCTAGTCGCGCAGGGCTTTACGCAGAAGTATGGAGTCGATTACGACGAAGTTTTTGCTCCGGTCGTGAAGCAAACGACGTTTCGGGCTCTATTCTCCGTTGCAAGTCAAAGGAAACTCCTGATCAAGCATGCTGATGTCAAGACCGCTTACCTGAACGGAGATCTTCAAGAAACGGTCTACATGCGGCTGCCATGATGTGTAGCGGATGATGAAATGGACCTATGCCGTTTACGGAAGGGATTGTATGGGCTAAAACAAGCCGCCCGTATTTGGAACCACAAATTGAACGACACACTCAAACAAATGGGTTTCAATCCGTCGAAGAATGACTGCTGCCTCTACGTCAAGAAAAAAGGTAAGCTCGCCTACATTGCTGTCTACGTTGACGATTTTGTTATAGTGTGCGAGACGGAGCACGAATACGAGGACATCGTCAAGCAGCTGAACCGACATTTCACGGTGACGTCTCTTGGGGAGATCAAGTTTTTCCTCGGTATCTAAGTCACCCGTTCCGAGAAGCACATTGCGCTCAGCCAGAGAGCCTATATCCAGAAGCTTTTGACCAGGTTCGGTCTGCAAGATGCGAGGCCTTCTACCATTCCACTGGATCCCGGCCACCTACATCCAAAGGAGTAGATCCCGCTGCCCAATAACCACCAGTATGCCAGCTTGATTGGTGGGTTGTTGTACGTGGCCATATGCACTCGTCCTGATGTCGCAGCAGCAGTTTCGATTCTGGGAAGAAAAACTAGTTGCCCATCACAGGCCGATTGGGTAGAGGCAAAGCGTGTCCTGCGGTACCTCAAAGGTACTATCGATCATGAAGTGATCCTGGGAGCCGATTCCACGCAACTGGAGGTGTTCGTAGACGCGGACTGGGCTGGCGACACCAAAGATCGCAAGGAAACAGGAGTGCGTCACGCTGAGCAGTTAGGAAGCCGAGTACGTTGCATTAACGGAAAGCTGCAAGGAATTATCCTGGTTGTTGCGCCTTTTCGACGATCTGGGGATCAACACGCAGCTTCCAGTGATTCTTCACGAGGACAACCAGAGCGCCATCAAACAACTGGAATGCAACTCCAGCGAGCGGCGTTCGAAGCACGTAGATACCAGATTCCATTATGCTCGTCAGTTGAAGCAGCAGGGAATCATCAATCCACAATATCTACCATCAAACGAAATGATTGCAGACATGATGACGAAGCCTCTTCCACGTGTCAAGCAGTCAAGATTCCGAGCTGCAGCTATGATTCTTCCGTCGAGGAGGAGTGTTGGTGATGCAGATCTAGTTGGCGACAACGAATCAAAGCAACTGTTCGGATTGTCGACCGCCAATTCATCTGGCAACCATTAGATAGATTCCACAAGCTAAAAGTTGTCATCTCACTTTCTCGTGAATGATTAGCTCCCCATCTCTTATCACACGAAAGTAGATAGCGTTAACGCAGATAGCCATCGATCGGAATAGATCGGTCCTTATATTCACCACCACTGACCTCATCGTATCGCAGTCAATACGAGAGGCAGTCAGTTAGGTTTGACCATCGAAGTGTATCGTGTCGCAGTCCTACAATAAAGGCGTTTCTCATGTTTAAATAAATCGGTCGGTATTAAATTCGTTCGAAGTTAGACTCGCGAGTTTTAAGTTGCATCTCCGAAACCACATCATCACCAACGGTCCCGGACAGATGAAGAAACAGCAACCATAGATTAGTATTTTAAATTTGAATAAAATTCATTCCTAGTTTGTCTCTCTTCAAGTTCCTTTTCACGAAAGAAGTAGTGTTCTGGTCTACGGCCATTTACCATCCAAGATTTTCGTAAAGGTTCAACAGAGCTCACTGTCAAACCCCACCACAAATAATACAAAACAAATATATGAATACACGATTGAATACTCTTTTAAACAAGTCATTTAAAGTCGTTTGAAAACAAAATCAAATCGTAGTGAACAAGCATAAGTGTGCTGAATTCTATTTATTCACAGCAAAACGCGGAAAACTTTACCCATGAGACAAGTTTCGAAGACGGTTGGGAATTCTTTTAGTCAAAGACCTCTACGAACAATTTAGTATCTGACCAGACATAATTTTTAATTCGTTCTTGCTTTTCTATTCCGACAAATACAACAAACGCTGCTACATTGATTAGTTAGTTTAAAGCTTCCCTAAAATGGAAGTATCCGGCGACTGTTAGAAAACATTGTTTTACATAATTGGCGGTCGTGCATGTATCAGCGACGTACAAACTAAAATACTACATAGAAGCCTTCCTACATAGAACGAAAATAATTAGAACTTGACTGCAACCTAAAATCATTTTACGCTTCCATCCTAATTTAGATATACCAGAATCTCTGCTTATGTCAGTATATGACCGCAAAAAACAACTTTCTTTAGAGTGAACGTAACACTTACTTACGTTCTCCAAATGCTCATCCAATTTTGATCTACGACTCCACAATAGACGTTTCTTTGCTTTACCTCGTGATTTGTGTAAGTATTCGCACCTGACCCCCGACTCTCAACCAGTTATAAAAATAGAGCTTAAAAACGTAAGACAAAAAAAAACATTCTTCTCTAGATTACACCCACACAGATGATGATGATGAAAGCGTGCGAGCAGTTGTAGATTGTAGAGGGTATCATAAGCGAATTGATGCCACCATTGGCCTCCTCCCGGTCAACCATTCTACGCGCAGCAGGCCTTGTAGGCGGGTGGTTTGTCGCCGGGGGCACGGTTGACAACCACCCGGTCGGGATTGTCGGTCGTCTCCTTGCCGGCGGTTTTGTCCAGAATCGCTTCGGCCAGCTCCCGGAATGCCTTCTCGATGTTGACGTTCGCCTTGGCGGACGTCTCCATGAAGCGGATGTCATGCTCGCGGGCGATCTGTTTTTGGATAGACGATAGCAAATGTTGAACAATGATTTGTACCGCGGGCAGGACATTTCCAACTTACACTCTCTCCTCGTTCTTTGCTGACGACGCGTTTATCTGTCATGTCGCATTTGTTCCCCAGAATCATTTTTTCCACATCCTCGTTGGCATGCTGCGGATTATTTACAAGACAGTTAGTTTTATTTGATATAAAGTTAACCGACGTTTGGGTAAATTACCTCGTCTATATTTCGCAACCACTTCACTATGTTGTCGAAACTTTTCTCATTGGTGATGTCGTACACCAGCATTATCCCCATTGCACCCCGATAGTAGGAGGTGGTGATCGTGTGGAATCGCTCCTGACCGGCCGTGTCCCAGATCTGGAGCTTGATCTTTTTGCCACGCAGTTCGATCGTTTTGATCTTGAAGTCAATGCCTGCGAAACAGAATAAAGATTGCGGTGCAATACGGAGGTCTAAGTGATGGAACTAATTATATGACATGTGTAGAAAAGAAATAGTAACGGAAATTTCGAGAACCTTCTTGCATTTAATTGATAATGGGCCTTATTACGGATTGGTGGGAATCGTGACCGAAACCTGGCTACAGCCAAAACATGCCTTAATTCATCCGAAATTCACTTGTATTCGAGTCGACCGACAATCGAATATTGCAGATAGGGGTGGAGGTGTACTGATCGCTGTTCGTAAAGGTATCAAATTTTCTAAGCTGAACGTTTCGACCAAGGTTATTGAAACACACCATAATAGCGGCCTATTTTCCTGGAGCAAAGCGTCGTTCGATTTGGACACACCATTCCGTCGAGACTGTTGGACATGACCAAACCGATCACCTTAAGGTGAAGGTGGGTTGAGTACCAAAACAAAGCTTTGAAAGTATTGGTATTATAAAAACTGTCATATACGGACTATGCCCAAGGACTTGACGATCCCTCCCCAGGCCATCTGCGAGTTGTGGCGCCTGCCTAGGATGCGGTGGGGTTTGACAGTGGGCCCTGTTAAACCTCTATAAAAAGCTGCATGTATCCGCAAGTAGGCCCCGCCAAAGGGACCGTGTGCCGCGCAAAGCGCACAAGCCCAAGTGAGAATCTCACGTCCGAATGTGTGAGTAGCGATAAAAGGAAAACAAACACTCCTACACGGATAAAATTTTAAAAGCTAAATAGATTAAAGTTTAATCTAAAACCATATTCGGTCTATCCACTCATTGCAAGGATTATTTTTTATTTAATCTATTGAAGATTAAATTTGATTTAATCATTGCAAGGCTTTCTTGGGTATGCTTTGTAAGCAGCGGTGTGCATATTATTTATTTACAACTAAATGTCAACATTTCGAGACAAAAAAAAAATAAATCTGTAAATCAGAACCGAAATGGTAACTTTATGCCTCGGAAAAATCACCACAATTTGCAAAAAATGCCGTGGTAGCCGGTCGCACCGGAAATTTTGTGGTAAAAGACGGGAAAATCAAATTCAACCATAAAAAGAATGATTGCGAAAAGTGAGTGGAATTGTTGAATACGGGGGTGATTACGGTTAAAGAGAACGATAGCGGTCAAGGAGAACCACTAATCAGCGAAAAATTGAACAGTAACAAACGACACAAGTTTTCACAAACATAAAAATACTGTACGGAGGGGAAGCTCCGTTGTTGTTGTTGATGTTGCTGGTGACGGGATTTGAATCCGGAATGTTCCGTTCTTTTCAGGATTAAACGAATTGGAAAAAAACTTGTGCGGTTCGTTATGATTCGATTTTCTACAGATTTATCGTTGACTAGACTTGCGTATCATGCGAAAACCAGTTGTATTTGTGGGGTCGCATTGTAGGTTCGGTGCAGCTCCGGATAGTACGCAAAATGATCCATGGATGTTTTAATTTTCACTCTTATCGCTGACTGCGCAAAGCCATCGGACTGACCCATGGATTGCCCTACAAATAAGCTTGGAAAAACTGGAAGAAAAATTTAAAGTATTTATGTGGCTGCAGTTCGACCTACCTAGCTGAACGATGAAAGTACAATGATATTTTTCTCAACTCCTAAGAGTAACAATGCGAGCTTGCTAAGCATTTGAAAGATTATATTTCAGTAAATCATTTCGATGCTTTAAAACCAAGCTTAGCTAGATTTATTCATAATCCTTGTAATAATTAAAATTGAAGAAAGCTTTAGAAAACATAAATAGTAAGCTAAATAGCTTTTTTCTATTTATCCGTGTAGATGGTGCTACCAGGGATGCCAGATGATATTTTCTAATGTCTTCACAGTCGTTTAAAAATGTCTTCAAATGTCTTCAATATTAAGATTATGATTATCAGCGAGAAATTTCAAAATCCAATAGGTGTGTAAATTCAATAATCTTTCCTTGTATTAAATACTGATGTTGAATAATATTTATTTTTTTAACATTCAAATTGTTAGAATTCAAGAGAATATTGTGTCGCCAGCACTAAATTGTATTCCAACTTCCGACATTTTACTTCCGAACTTACTTCCGACATCATGAACGTCAGAACAAAATTTGAATTTGCTACCAACACATTGTCGGAAGAGCGTTCGGAAGTGTGGAAATCGACTTCCGAACTTCAATTTGGTGCCAGCGACGTTGTCAGCGACAAAACAAGCTCGATTTTGTGACAGATAACACCGTGCAGTGCTGCATATTTATTTTATTTTTCCGTGTGAATCTCGTCGGAAGTGGGCCTTGCTGCCAGTTCATAAGCATCATATAAACAGTTTTAGTCTAAATGCACAATATTTTTTAAAATTCTCTAGTTTTTTTTAAAACGAGTTTCCCCTGGATTTTGTACTGAGTCGGATTTTTAAACTGAATTTCCACGTGGAACTCTTCCAAATTTCTTTTTAAAGAATACCCTGTTCGGATACAAAATTTACTGTGGAATACTTGAAGAAACATCCAGAGAATTTTCTGAAGGAACGAACGGATGGAGCTTCTTATTATTTCTGGAACACTCCTGAAGAAATTTCCCGAGGAATTCCTGTTGGAACATCCAAAGGATTTACTGAAGGAACTTCTGGAGAAAGTTCTGAAGGAACTTAAGACAAACTTAAGAAGGAATTCCTGTAGAATCTTCAGGATGAATCCCGGAGGGATTTTCAGGAGGAATACCTGAAGAATTTTCCTTACGAATTTCTGAAGGATATTCCTGAGGAATTATTGAAACAATTTTCGGTGGAATTCCCGACGAAACTTCTGGAGAAATTCTTGAAGGTAGTTGGAGAAGCTTCTTGAGGTATTGCTGCACAAAATTCCGAAAGGAATCCTGGAGGAAATAGAAATATACTTTCGGAGGCATTCTTGGAGTGTAATTCGGCAACCTCCAGAGGAGGAACTTCCGGAGGGCTCCCTGGAGGAGCTTCCGCTGAAATCCCGGGGGAAACTTTTGGATGAATTCCTGGAAGAACTATTGGAGGAATTCATGAAGGAACTACCGAAGGAGTTCTGGAGGAACTTCTGGAGGATCTTCCAAATGAATTCCTGGGGGATTTTTAGAAAAAATCCCTGGAACTTCCGGACAATTTCCTGGATGAATTTCGGAAAGAATACCAGAACGTATGTTTGAAGAAATTCTTAGAGGAATTCTCAGAGAAAATACTGGACGAATGTCCAAAGATATTTCTAGAAGAATTACCAAAGGAATTCAAGGAAGAATTTAACGAAAGTGTGTAACAAGTTTCCTCTGATTTTGCTACTTAGTCTTTAATTAAAATTCCTTTTAGGAAGATTTACACGTAGAAATTTTCCATGGAAATAATGAGAAATATCCATTCAACACCAGTACAATTTCAATTTCGTTTCGATATTCGTAAACATTTTATTACAATAATTGAGACAATTTTCTTGTGGAATTTTAAAGAAATTTATAGTGGGAGTTCAGAAGAAATTCAGGAGAATTTTCAATTTCCTGATTATCTTTTTACGGAAATTATTGGATATACATTTTGTACTGAATTTCCAATTTCAATTCTCTTGAGTTCAGACAAGAAATTTCTCATAATTTTCATCGGGAATCCCCCTTATTTTACACGAAGAATTCTTTGAAATTTTCACAGAAAATTCTTTTAAAAATTCACGGAAAATTTAAAGAGTTTCCCGACGGATATTTAGAGGAAAGTCACATGGAAATGCCGAAAAGATCAAATGAATTCAGAAGGAACAAAGATAAAATTCAGGTTCTAGCTCAACGGTTGAATAGATTAAATCAAGTCATAGAAGAATTCAGTCAATTTTTGCCGTAAATTTGATCGGTCATTCATACACGTCAAAAACGCCGCCGCCGCCAAGAAAAATTCGAACAAATTCTGCCATCGGGAATTTTAACCAGCGCAAGTTAACTGCGATAGAGGTCTGAAATTCGTTGCAGTTATCAGTTGCAGTTGCAGTTGCCCGCTAGTGTGAAGGTATTTTTATGTTTCAGATTCTAGGCCCGGGACAAAGACTTTTATAACTTTTGTACTTGTCATAAGACGAGTTTGTACAATCCTATTCAATTCCACCACTTAATTGTACCTTGACAGATACGTATTTCGAACTCAACAGTAAGGCCGTCGAGTCAAGTACGAGATACTGAAGACGGCTTTACTGTTGAGGTCGTAATACGTATCTGTCAAGGTACAATTAAATGGTGGAATTAAACGGGATTGTACAAACTCGTCTTATGACAAGCGACTAAAAAGCTCAAAAAAATTTCCTAACTTTTGAAATTTTTTTGTATAATTTACTTATAGAAGTCGCAGAATTTATAAGTAAAAAATTAAATTGTATTCTCCACTTGCTTGCTTATTGATTGTCTTCAAGTATCTTCAAATAAGTAGATAAGTCTTCAAATATTTTGAAAAGTCTTCAAAATGTCTTCACAAAATAAATGTCTTCACAGAGCTTCAAATGCCTTCAAGTTGAAGACATGCCTTCAAATCTGGCATCTCTGGGTGCTACTCAGCAAAGTTTGGGTAAAAATGAGTATATTTCCATATATTTTTTGACTCCTTCGCAACCATTGTGATGACTCGATTAATTTTGAAATTATGAGCAGAAGGAAAATAAACATGTATTTACACATGCCGAATTGCACATCAGTGTGCGAGCGTTAAACGTCACTCATCTCTACACGGTTAGATCAGACAACCCAAAATGAAGTTCAAACAACTCAAAATTAAGTTCATTTCACTTAATTTGGACCGTTGGTGGGGGAAGCCAATTTTGAGTTGGATTGCCGAACTCGGATTTGAGTAGTTTCCGTTTGATCCCGTGTGAAAAAGTACCTAAATATTAAGTTGTTTCCACCTAATGTTAAGTTCAAATAGGTTTAAACAACCTAAATTTGAGTTCAACCCCTTTAACCTAGCGTTGGCTTCCCCCATCGAACTGCTATCGTTGGGTGGTTTTCTTTCTCTGTTTTTGACATCAATGGAGGGAATGAAAGAGATGCCAGATCGAAAACAACTCAAAATTTGGGTTGTTTGATCTACCCGTGTAGTCCTGGTGTTAGGTAAGACGCTAAACCAGTGTTGCCACATTTTTATCTGTACCATGGGCTCAAAAATCTTTTTAATCTGTACCGAGATCTTCAAAAATCTGTACCATAATCTGTACCAGCCAGTATGAAACATTTGTGAGTAAATATCTAAATATCATGGGACAAATATGCAATGCAACACAATTTATTATTGAATTTTTTAATTTACGTGATTTTCTTTGAGAGCGTACACTCTAAATGATCATCACGTCATATTTACGTGAAAAATCACGTACCTGATTTGTCTTGAACAAACGACGATTGTTACGTGACGTTAGTAACGTTCATCTGAAATTCACGTAACTTTTACTAAAATTCTTGGTGAATATGTTTGTATGTACTCGTAAACAATTTAAGTGAGATTGTGTTTACAGCTTCGGCATTTGCGGAAAACCAGCATTGTAAACAATCTTCACGTCCGATTAACCTGAAAACAAATATGGTTCTCATCCACCATACTTTTCCCGTGAGAGTGACTTGACACTAACGTAAGAATGAATGACACATAACCTAAACATAGTTAGGCTTCGCGAAGGTAAGCGATATTTCAGGTGCCTAGGCGGTGCATGTTCCCTCCTTGGAAAAAATATCAACGCAAGTCAAATGAAATTTATGAGATTTGTAGAAAAGTCATATGGGAGAAGCCGAAGCTACATGAAACCTAGAACTACAGTTTTTTGTAGCATTACTTTAACATTTTATTCCTGATTTAAATTTCCAAGGCTGGCCTACTTTTTTTGATTGATTTAACAGCGGAAATGGCAATAATTTTCGAGAAAGAAACTAGCTTCATCGTTTCTCAGCAAATCTGATAAATTTCATTCGACATTAGTCAGTAACTTTGGTTTGTTCTCCAACAGTGTGTTTGTGATAACTCCGAAGCGACTGAATGACAGCATTCCATGTCTAATGATAAAAACCCAGATTAATCCACCTAGCGTTGGTGGTGCCTTTCTCGCATTTAGTTAAGACACCAACTTTATATGGGGTTTATATGGTCCGATGTACCATTTTCTTCATAACTTTGAAACGCAATGACCGATCGTTATAAAATTCAATAGTGATCAACAAGGCTTTGTCCCCTGTCGAATGAAACTTGTTGCGAGAAAATCGATTAAGGATTACTATACGAAAAGTTGTCTAATGTTTTTTATAGCTTTTGTGCACACACATACACACATACATACACACGGACAGACAGACATGTGCTGAGCTCGTCGAGCTGAGTCGATTGGTATATAATACTATGGGTCTCAGAGGCTTCAATAAAAAGTTCGTTTTCGGAGTGAAATGATAGCCTTTCGGTACAACTTAGTTGTACGAGAAAGGCAAAAAACATCATTCTGCATCAAATGCATTTCAACGCATCAACAAGGCGAAGTGGTTTTCTAATTACGGCTGTGGGCAGTCACTAACTTATTTTGCATTCATTAAGGGTCTGTCTCATTTGGATAATTAAACTGAAATTAAACTTAAAAGTGACATTTCAATAATTAACGAATAACCCTGCTCGCAGAGCAAGATTACTTTTGACAGATATCGAATCATTCAGCATCGATGTCTTATTGGAATTGCTGGATAGCACCAACCATTCTTATGACTGGGTGATTTTCTAATTTTCGAACTGTCACTTTTAAGTTTAATTCTCCAAATGAGACAGACCCTAAAAAAACCATTTTGCAATATATTTCAACCTATGTAGTGGTTACCAGATGTCATGTAGCTTTCACTAAAAGTTCATGTAATCAGTACGTAGAAATCACGTAAGATTCACCTGATCAAACTTCACGTCATTAGTACTTGAAATGCCAGTCGGATTCATCTGATAGATCACGTAAATCAACGCAGCTAAATTTTGTTCAGGTTACATGCCATTCAGGCCACTCTTACGTGAGAACTATGCTGGATGAGAACCACATTTGTTTTCAGGTAAATATGACGTGAAGATTTTTCAGAGTGTAGATAAAAAAAATCTTGAAAAAAGTTTTTTTTCACAACATCTAAAAGTGGATAATTAATTTAAAATACTAATAATAATAATAAAATAATTATTTGGAGCAAATACCTCTAAAAGAATTTGCGAAGGTTTGAATGAGTAAAGTGTAAGTCGGACTCAACCATCCGGAAATTTAAAAATTATATTGCCAAAAAAAAGCAAATTTTATAAGTAAAACATGTTAATTTCCATCTGTTTCTGATTGTCATCCCCTCATATATTGCTTTTCTCACCGAAGAATAGACTACCGTGCAAATTTGTCGAAGTACCAAAACAAATGCTCACACGTCCAATTCTATAGAAATTATCGAAAGCACAATCCAAAACATCATTCTTGCACCTTATCTCACACCCCAAACAGCTCTTTCTTGCAGTGGAGGCGTCATCCATATATGGAGAAACTGGTGGGAACATATTTTGGTGGGACAATATTTTTTGCATGGGAGTCGAACACGGCGCAAAATTTGCAATACAATCAAATATAAATGTAGATTTAGGAATCTGGAATGGTTGCTTTGTAGATGTTATAAAACGAGTGATATAATCAAGCATTTTTCTTGTCTCCGTAGTGTTTATGAATATAATCTAAGAAAAAATAAAGTATGTATGACTGTAGTATGAAATAGGTTGTCACGATACTATTGAAACGGTAAAACAAAATATAGAATACGAACTCTTCGTTTTGATTTCCATGAATTAAATATTATTTATAGCAGAAGCAACTATTTGAAGAAAAATGCAATGAAATATTCTTTTCTAAGGCTTGGTTTGTAAAAAAATCTGTACCAATCTGTACTTATTGGAGAAAATCTGTAATCTGTACCGTACAGAATCTGTACCAAAATTTGCCAAAAAATCTGTACCTTTCCAGATAAATCTGTACATGTGGCAACACTGCGCTAAACAGCCCTGACACGACGGCCCTCCGACGAGACAGGAGGTTTGCGAAATATATTATTTAAAGAATATTTTGGTGGCTTCACAAAACAATGTTGGTAAATTACTCAAGAAATTCCTCCATGAATTCCTTCGCAAGTTCACCCAGAAATTGCTTAAGCCATTCAATCAAAATTCCATCAGGAATCACATAGGAAATTACTCCAGGTATTCCTTTAAAAGTGTCTCCATAGATTTCATCGGAAAATCCTCCGGATTTAATTTGAAAATTTCTTTGCTAAAACTTTAGAAAACATCTAAAGGAATTGTTTCGGAAATTCCTTTAGAGATGCATTTGGCGATTCCTTTACGTTTTTTTTAAGTTCCTTAGGTGTTTGTTCGAAAATGTCTTGTGAAAATCCCTCGTAAATACCTTTATAAAATACTTTGCAGATTTCTTCAGATATTGGTTAAGTTTTCTATCGGAAATCTCTTTGAATTTTTTCTCAGCTGTTTTTTTTTAAGAAACTTAAGAAAACTTCTAGGGGCCCTCCGTCTTACCGCACGGCTACAAAGCAAGACCATGCTGAGGGTTGCTGGGTTCGATTCCCGGTGCCGGTCTAGGCAATTTTCGGATGGGAAATTGTCTCGACTTCCCTGGGCATAAAAGTATCATCGTGTTAGCCTCATGATATACGAATGCAAAAATGGTAACTTGGCTAAGAAACCTCGCAGTTAATAACTGTGAAATGCTTAATGAACACTAAGCTGCGAGACGGCTCTGTCCCAGTGTGGGGATGTAATGCCAATAAAAAGAAGAAGAAGAAAACTTCTTAAGGAAATGTTCCGGAAATATGTTTGGGAATTTCTTCTGGATATCCTTCAGAACTTCTTACGAAAACTCCTTTAGGAAATGTGTTGATGCAAAAATATGAGATTGCTGGGTCCATGACGTTAGGCATAATACCTTCCTTATGTCGTGGGCTGTGTTTGGGCTGTCGTGGGCTGTTTTATGCCTAACGTACTCATGCCTAACGTCCTTATACCTGTTCGGGTGACCAACATCTAGTTTGTTCTAGTTTTTTTTAAAGAGACAGAAATCTAGTTTGCTTGGACCTAGCAGCCAAGGTACCGGTACTATAAGTATTAAACGGACAAGTTATAGCCTATTCAGATTACGCAATTTATGATCATAAATATCATGATAAACAACAACCTGATGCCGTGTCCACCATACGTGTCTCCATACATTCAATTTTCCGTTTTAACACGATATTTATTGCGATAAATAATCTAATCGTAATCTGAATAGGCTATTAAGCTTATTGAAGCAAATTTTGGCAGAATAATTTCAATGGTTACAGCGCCACTAGCATTCTATTACTGCTTTACTGTAAAAACCTTCGGAAAATACTTCGGATATTTTTTTGAAATTCCTTGGGATTTTTTAGGAACTTATTCAGAAGTATCTTAAGGAAAACTTTAGAAAACACTTGGAGGAGTTTTTCCGGATGTTTTGCTTTTAAGAATTCTTTGGAAATACTTCGAGAATACCTTTAGAAACTCCTTTGAAAAATGCATTCGGGAATCCTTCGGCTATTCTTTCAAGAATTCCTTAAGCAAAAATCCTTCACAAATGACTACACACTTTTATTTGAAAATCCCTTCAGGTTAGGCACATTTCGGGAATTTCTTAAAGAAACCATACGAAAAATCGTCCGGAAATTCGTTTTGAAATTCCTCCGGGAATTCTTTTCGATTTTTATCTTGGAAATTCCTCCAGAAATAATTTAGAAAATTGCTAATAATTCTTATGGACACTCTTTTAGTGATTTCTTTGAATAATTTGTTACTGCCGATGACGCCCAGGCGTCTTTGGCATGGACATCCGCACGTCCCGAGCTAGCTCACCTCTTTTCCTTATCTCAGGGTCGAACAATCGCACTAGCGGAGACTTACCTGTACCACTTTGCAACCACAGTGAAGTAAATGGACTGAAATTTAATTTTTCGGTGCACACAAGAAGTTGGCAAATAAGAAGTGAATAATGAACAAGGAAATTAACATTTTGATACTAGGTTATTTTTATTTGGAATTTATAGGCAATGCTAATAGGGAACGGACTCACTTTAGCTCGTTGATGCTGCTGCACGTGATATCGCCACCACGAGGTCCACTTGGTTGGTGATGGCGCCGGTTCACAACCGGCCGGAGACAACTTTCGGCACTAAAACTGCCGGGGAAATGCTGCTCTTCGGCTTCACTGATCCACTAATTCGGAAGGCTTTACTTTCACCTCCGCCTGGAGGACTTTACGTTAGGGTCGTTTGTTGACGGACGACCTTCGGCAGACCACTGAATAGTGTCTTTGAGAGGGATTTAACCGTGGTTTAGTTCACTCGCGGCACCATGCACACTAGGTCGGTATATTCACGGTCAATCACTGTACCGACTTAAACTCTTCGACCTGTTGCGACCTCTCACTTTAACTACCGGTCTCTACGTTGACGGTAAGGAGAACCGGGGCTAACTAGTAGCCTTACCAGTCGCGATTATTAACAAATTCGCAAACTGTAATAGTCTAAGAACTAAACCACTTTGCCAAAGGCAATAACGTTGGAAAAAATTAAACTTTCACTGCCGAAATAAAACACCGTTTGGCACACTATCCAGGATCTAATAGAGACCTTCCATGTGGATCGATGGGCCTTATATAGGGTCAGAGGATCCAATCGCATGATCTATCGAATGATACCAGCTCGTGGGCATATTGCTAGATGGTATTAGTTTGGCGCCGTCCGATGATAGTTGCGAGCAGTGAACATGTCCCCAAGCGTGCTTCCTAGCTATATTCGAATTTCGAACTTTCCCTACCTCCTATTGGTTCACCGTATTGAGAGAGCTCTCACTTGACGGCACATGAACTCTTTTTGCCGTGCTGCTAGAATTTCATTTTTTTTTTTAAATTCAGCGTGATGATCAATCCCAATCCGGTTACCGCAATTATAAAAATTGTAATTCAATTTAGCGAAATTCGATGGGGGGGGGGGTGGTATTTATGTTTATATAAGAAAAATGTTCTTGTGTGAATATTTACATTTACTGTTAACAATAATCCAATAATGGTGTGGCAAAACAATCACCTGAAATGGCATTTCAGCCTTGTAAACTTCAAGAAAGGTTACAATGATCCCCCTCCTGATATAAAAATTACACAAGTGTGATAATTTTTGTGTTCGGAACAGCGTTCGGATAAATTGATCAAAGAACTCCATTCACATATTTTCTGCTGAATAGTATATCCGGATCCTAATAATGTTGAATAAATCATCTTTTGTCTACAAGTGTTTCGGTCACTCACTTGTTTTTAAATCGTCATGAAATAATATGCAATATGTTAATCTTGCTCATTTATTTCTATTCGGAAACGTCTTTCGCATAATAAGAAACAGTAAATTTACTTCCTCAGCCTCGTGAGGAACAAAGATTTGGTTGTGTTTCATGGGTATACGGCTCTTTAATTCCTAACTCGTTCACGCTCTCAATCATACTAGATTCTCGTTCATGGGGCCCCCTTTATTATCATTCATTTCTTCAAACATACACCTCAACTAACCTACTAAGTTTACTACTAACTGTACAAAATAACCGCTATTTACAAACCCTTAATTTACTAAATAATACTATCACTAATTGTATTTGTTTTCAGGTTACAGACGTATTTATCTATGAACCAAATTCAATCAGACGGCAGATTGAATTTCACTTCTCTATTTCTCACAATTAATAAAAAAAAACTCTGGGATCTCTGCTTTCTATGAAGTGATGTGAGCAGCTATTTTCGAACAATATGTTCGAAGAGCTTTGGCATCACTGATCAATTCGATAATGGAATTGATAATCTGCAAGCAAAACAACACGCAACAGTTTACTTTCAGGCGGAAAACTAGTGGAAATCGGGATATTTTAGGAGATCGTGACACGACTTTTCGAGCTTGTAGCTGTATTTAATCTGCAACTCTCTCTTCTCTCTTTTTAGGAATACGAATGGATCTGTTAAACTGACAAATGAATGGAAATCACTTGGATTGTTTACCGACAAAGTGGGTCTAGTCGATGTTAGCCTTGAGTCCATTCACTAAATGGAATTTGTGCTACGCGGGTTTTAGGTGAGAGGCATGCCATATACCCAAAAGATTTCCGTGGGCATCTACGATCTCGTATGACGAAGATCCCAATTTAGCTTTTACTTTAGCCGGCAAATACATAGCACCATATTTGGCGTTGTAATTCTGTGCAGCGTTAGATTGCTTCATGTTTCTATAGTAGACCTCTTGATTTATGTCGTATGCCTTTGCATGTTGACGATGGCGCAGATTATATCGCTGTTTGCCTGTCTCATGAGCCTGCTTGAGGTTCTTTTCTACTATATCATATATCCTATCAAATAGTTCCTTTTGACTATCTGAACGTTCTTCAAGAGTTTGATCTTGTCCAGACGGAGTTGATTTATGATCAGTTCCTTTTACAAACAACTCATGTCCGTGAGTTATAAAGTATGGTGTCATTTTGGTAATCGAATGTACGGAAGAATTCAGAATTGTTTCAATTTCAGATAGCTTTGTATCCCACAATTTCTGATCTTCTTTAACGTACGTTCGTATGGCTGCGTTCAACTGTGCGATTTACCCTTTCTACCGGGTTTGCTTGGCAATGATATTTGGCATTAAGCCAATGCCGAATATTAAAACGTTTCAAGAGTGACTTAAACTCTTTGGAAAGAAAGCATGTAGCGTTATCCGTAATAATTACTTCCGGTGTGGAATTACGGAAAACCATTGATCACGGACCAATGCACATAAGGCTACACTATCTATTCTCCGAACAGGGGTTATCATAATCCATTTACTGAATAAATCCAGGATTATCAAAATATATTGATGCCCTTTCTTGCTACGAGGCAAGGGGCCAATGAAATCCATGGCTATAATTTGCCATGGGTGTTTCGTTATTCTTTGATCTCCCATCAGTGGAGTGACAGGTACAGAGGCTCCTTTCACCTCTTTACACGTCTTGCAATGTTGAACATATTCGCGTACTTCCGTGGCTAGTCTAGGCCAGAAGTATCTCTGCTTTATTCGATCTAGCGTCTTGTCTACACCAAGATGCATGGACTCGTCATGATTCTCATGAATAATCTTATCCCTGTCTTCGGCGGGAGGTACCAATTTCCATTCGAACCTATGGTCGTATGGCAAATTTGGAGTGGATACGAATTTGTAAAGGTTACCATCTTCTACACGGAAGTCTACAAAATTATCCGGGTTATTTTTAACTTCGTCTAGCGTTTTGCTGTACCAAGTTGACGTTGATCTTGTGGAAACTATGGCAATACTCCGGGAAAGCGCGTCCGGGACTATATTGTCCTTTCCTTTTCTATGCACAATATCCATATCGTATTGTTGTAGGGTTAGACACCACCGACTACATCGGATGCGGTTTTCCACTTCGTGGTCATAATATGCGATAGGGCTGAGGAATCTGTTATTAAAGTGAAGTGGGCTCCTTCGACATACCCACGAAACGCTTCAATTCTCAGTAAAGCCGCTAGCGTCTCCTTTTCACACGCGTGGTAATTACGTTGTGGGGTCGTGAGTTTGTGAGAGAAATAACAGATGACCCTTTCAGAGCCATCTTGCTCCTGTGTTAGTATACCGGCAACAGCTATATCGCTTGCGTCGGTTTGAATACAAATTGCTTTGTAAAATCTGGGCTCATGAGTATGGGAGCCGAGATGAGCTTTTCTTTTATGGTGCAAAAGCTTCCTCCGCTTGATCGTTCCAGCCCAGGATTTTACTCTTAGTTTTAAGGAGTTCGGTAAGTGGAGCGGTCACCCCACTGAAGTCCTGTATGAATCTTCGATAATAATTACTCATACCTAAAAACGGCGTAATTTTGTTATTGTGGTTGGGCGCTCATAATCCACTACTGCTCTGACTTTGTCAGGATTGGGTCGTAGACCCTGAGTGGATAACAAATATCCTAAAACGGTAATTCCTCAACACCGAATTTGGATTTTCTAAATTGATAGAAAGATTCGCCTCCCGCAATCGTCGGGCGACTTCCTGGAGC
The DNA here is from genome assembly GCF_024139115.2 of Armigeres subalbatus. Lineage (NCBI taxonomy): Eukaryota > Metazoa > Arthropoda > Insecta > Diptera > Culicidae > Armigeres > Armigeres subalbatus. The sequence goes on along the minus strand of NC_085139.1, from coordinate 207,164,505 downwards.
AACTTTATATGCTCCTCAAAGGTCTCGCTTACGATGACAACGTCATCCAGATAGACAAAGACTCGAGGTTCCAACTCGCCATGCCCTAAGACTTGGTCCATCAGGCGGGACAATGTCGCCGGACTATTTACCAAGCCAAAGGGAAGGCGAGTAAACCGAAACATTCCTTTGCCTTGCACGCTAAAGGCAGTGTATCGACGAGAAGAGGCTTCGAGAGGGATTTGCAGAAATGCCTCGGAAAGGTCTATGGTGCTAAGATAATTAGCCTTGGGTAGTTGACCCAGAATTCTCCCAGGATGGGGTAAGGGGTACGCGTCCCGCACGGTGCGTTCGTTTATTTTCCGCGCGTCGAGGCACAAACGAACTTTCCCCGTCGGCTTTATAACCGGAACGACGTTTAGTGACCAGTCAGAGTGGCATCTCTCTATTATCCCTATTCGAAGCATTCTCTCCAACTCTTCAGTCACTTTTTGTTGAATTTTGGGAGAGACTGTGTAAGGGTATTGGCGAGCTGCAGGTTTCGCCTTCCATTCATCAGAAATCTGTATCCGATGAGTAATTAACGGAGTAGTTGAGATTTCATCTTGAACGGCAACCTTAAATAATTTTTTAACCTGTTCAAGTTGATTTAATTCGATTTTGGTCATTGATGACCTTTCGTCAGGGTTTGGGTTCTGATTTTCTTCGATAAAAGCGCATCTTTTAATGGATGGAGTAATTTTGAATCGTTTCCAAAAATCCATCCCAAGGATGCAATCCAAAATCAAGTTCTCTATCACCAGAGTGGAGATTATTCGCACTTGATTATCGAATGTGATAGGTATATAAAGTTTACCTAATACTTTTAATTTTGTTCCACTCGCTGATCGTATGTCTAGCGGAGATTTTAATGTGTGTAGCTTCGGTTTATTTAGTTTTTGATAGATCCGATCGCTTATCAAGGTTAAGTTACTGCCTGAATCGAGTAACCCCTCCACTCTGCAACCATACAGCTTTATTCTAGCATATGGTCGGTTATCATTTGGGATTGAATTCAGGATTACTTGTAGTTCAGGGTCCTCCTTGGAATACATTTCGTCTAATGTAGGTTCCCAAAATTCGAATGGAGTAACTGTATTTTGGAAGGAATTTACGCGGATGACGTCGACGACCGGCGACTTTTGGTCGTCTGAAATCCGTTTTTTTGGCAGAACGGACAATTTTGGGTATCAAATCCCTTGAATCCGCAAATTCTACAAAATAATCCTTTGCTCGATCGACATTGATCGACTGTATGGTTTGTGTACCGGCAATAAAGACATTGGTCCATTTGAGGAGGCTTATGAGCTGCAATCAAACCTTCCAATGAACGTATATTATTATGGTTGCCCTCTTGGGGATTTTCCTTTCCTACCGGTTTCTTAGACCCCGAGTCTATAGTGGCTGGTTTCTTAGAATTGGGCTGTGGTTTATATTGTTCTTTATTCAGTTTGTTGCCACCAATATCAGATTTTTGTTTGGGATTATCAGGCCATTTCTTGTTATTTGGTCGAGGGTTCTGACTATTAGGTTCCTGCTTTCCCGTTTTGGTTTGACTAATTACATTAGCTGATTTTTCAGAGCCAAACATTTTATTAAATAATGAAAAATTTGAGGCATCGATTTGACGACCAGCCTCTACTAATTCTTGAAGAGTCGTTAGGGGTTTCCACAGTAAATACTTTTTGTAGTCTCCCCGCATATTTCGTTTCACGACGTCTAGTTTCTCAGATTCTCCCATCTGGATTGACATCGATCGAAAATGCTTTTCCATCTCGTAGTAGTAATCCTGAAATGATTCATTCCTCTGCTGACGTCGTTGGTACACTTTTGAGCGAACCAGAGAGTCGAGCTCAGGGTGTACAAACGATTTTCTCAGTTCCACTACCATTTGGTTCCAGTCTCTCAAGAGACCAGTAGAACTCATAGACATGAACCAGTTTAAGGCTGGGCCAGTGAATAAGTGAAATGCCGAATCGAACAGCTCTTGCTCTGAGATTCTCTCAGCAAGCGACAACTGCCGAACCAACACTAAGAACTCATTCAGCCCACTGCCTTGATCAGTTCCTGCGTATTTCTCTATTTTCCATTTCGATACCGGCAACGATTTGTGGCTGTATGATGCCGATTGTGGCACCGTCGATAGAAAAGGTGGTATATTGGAAGCAACGGTTGCATTAGGATTCAACATTGTCGAGACAATCGTGTTTGACGTTGGCGGTACGGCAGAAACCACCGGTATTGGCACCGAATATGGTACATGGGCCGTGTAATTTGGAATTAAAGGATTTAATGAATATGGCACAGTTCCGAAATAGTTAGGATACCATCCAGCATGGGTATTGATACTAGGGTAGGTTCCTGAATACGGCGTTGGAATTCCATAGGCCGACGATACATGAGGAGAACCACCGTGTAAAAAAGGTGTGGTATATTGCAGTGAGACATTTGGATAAGCACCAGAGAAGCTACCTACTGTGTAAGATTGATCGACAGTGCTGACTATCGGTGGAATGCGTGTTCTCACTGATGCTGTAACTCTAGGAGCACTCAGTACATTCACCACCGTAGTAGAGGGATTTGGCAAATTCACGAAACTATTTGAGGTAACGACTACCGATTGTGTGGAAGGTTGAGTGAGCGTAGATTTTGTTGTGCAGCGTTCTTGTGCCGATTGCTTGAATTTTCTCAACAGATACAACTCATGTTCGAATGTTAACATCGCGTCACGAACATCCCTGTTTAGATTACCTGTACTATTAGCCGGGTCCAAACAACCTAACCTACGCAAACATTCTATCAAATCTGAATCTTCTTCATATAACAATGCAGCGGCATCTTGCTCGTTTTCTCTTGTTGTAGTCGGGACCACCTGAGTATTTGTCGAAGTGGTAGTAATTGCTAACAAATCCGCAATAAACGTATCGCTTTCTACACTATTCGACTTCTTCCGCTCCCGCTTTTGATAAAAGAATCTATTCAATAAATCAATAATTTTGTCGAGAAATGCGTCTAGAGTGCCCTGCCGTGTTTCATCAATATACTGTTTCAGTCTGCCAATTCTAACCCCTAAATGCAATAACGTAGATTGACAACGTGGCGGGATCGTTTTCGCGCCAACAAGACTATCGATTATCTGATTGTATTTATCTACACATGTTGCGTAATCCATTTCTAGATCTAACTCATACTTGACGCTAGCTACCGAGCCTGATTCTCGTTCTTTCTTTAAGGCTTCTCGTAGATTTCCACGTTTTCTTACCATCTGCGCGCCCTCTTCGCACACGATATCTCTGACATGCAATTCGTAGTCCAACTCATCTTCGTTTAAGAAATCAACACGAAGATCACAAAAACGCGCTTCCAAATCATCCCAACTAATGATCGCATTGCCTCCTAAATCAGTCATCCTGTGCAAAATCTAATACAAAGGAAATGCGAAAAAATAGCTAATAATGTGACCAGCTACCCAGAAACACACCAAAGCAAGGAAAAAATATTTCTCTTTGTACCCGAAATTCGCTAAAAGACGCCTAGATATGACAATGAAAAGAAGAGCATTTGCAAATATCATGCGATTTATATTTTTTTGAGATCAGTCCACCTGTGAACAAAAGATATTTTTTGCTTGCTATCGTAGGTAGCTATTTTTTGCCGATTTTGGTTTTGATCAAACAGACTTTCTATCACTGAGAAATCTGAAAAAAGGAATTCAAATAACAATTTATCACGAAACACTGTTGAAGGAGGGTTTGTGAGTCTCCCCTAGCGCGAATAAAATTGTGTGAAGGCACACAATTTGAGATAAATGTTTTTTTTTTAGAAGGATCGCCAATTGTTACTGCCGATGACGCCCATGCGTCTTTGGCATGGACATCCGCACGTCCCGAGCTAGCTCACCTCTTTTCCTTATCTCAGGGTCGAACAATCGCACTAGCGGAGACTTACCTGTACCACTTTGCAACCACAGTGAAGTAAATGGACTGAAATTTAATTTTTCGGTGCACACAAGAAGTTGGCAAATAAGAAGTGAATAATGAACAAGGAAATTAACATTTTGATACTAGGTTATTTTTATTTGGAATTTATAGGCAATGCTAATAGGAACGGACTCACTTTAGCTCGTTGATGCTGCTGCACGTGATATCGCCACCACGAGGTCCACTTGGTTGGTGATGGCGCCGGTTCACAACCGGCCGGAGACAACTTTCGGCACTAAAACTGCCGGGGAAATGCTGCTCTTCGGCTTCACTGATCCACTAATTCGGGAAGGCTTTACTTTCACCTCCGCCTGGAGGACTTTACGTTGGGGTCGTTTGTTGACGGACGACCTTCGGCAGACCACTGAATAGTGTCTTTGAGAGGGATTTAACCGTGGTTTAGTTCACTCGCGGCACCATGCACACTAGGTCGGTATATTCACGGTCAATCACTGTACCGACTTAAACTCTTCGACCTGTTGCGACCTCTCACTTTAACTACCGGTCTCTACGTTGACGGTAAGGAGAACTGGGGCTAACTAGTAGCCTTACCAGTCGCGATTATTAACAAATTCGCAAACTGTAATAGTCTAAGAACTAAACCACTTTGCCAAAGGCAATAACGTTGGAAAAAATTAAACTTTCACTGCCGAAATAAAACACCGTTTGGCACACTATCCAGGATCTAATAGAGACCTTCCATGTGGATCGATGGGCCTTATATAGGGTCAGAGGATCCAATCGCATGATCTATCGAATGATACCAGCTCGTGGGCATATTGCTAGATGGTATTAGTTTGGCGCCGTCCGATGATAGTTGCGAGCAGTGAACATGTCCCCAAGCGTGCTTCCTAGCTATATTCGAATTTCGAACTTTCCCTACCTCCTATTGGTTCACTGTATTGAGAGAGCTCTCACTTGACGGCAAATGCACTCTTTTGCCGTGCTGCTAGAATTCCATTTTTTTTAAATTCAGCGTGATGATCAATCCCAATCCGGTTACCGCAATTATAAAAATTGTAATTCAATTTAGCGAAATTCAATGGGGGGGTGGTATTTATGTTTATATAAGAAAATGTTCTTGTGTGAATATTTACATTTACTGTTAACAATAATCCAATAATGGTGTGGCAAAACAATCACCTGAAATGGCATTTCAGCCTTGTAAACTTCAAGAAAGGTTACAAATTCCTCGGAAAACTGATCCCGAAATTCCTTCAGAAGGAATTGCTTTGAAAAATCCTAACTAGGGGAAAATACCTATTCTTGGCAGTCTAAGACATTCGCCAAATTGAATGATAAAAATAATGAATAATTACACTAAAACACAGGTATAGTTCAACTGGTATACATTTGTATGCTCTTCCTTTGATGATTGGTGTTCACTTAATATAATATCTTTTACCACAAACTTAGTAAATTTAATATAAAGTAACAGGTCAAAGTTTCTTCTATTGGCATAGCAATTTCTATTATCAGCAATGATTTTGCTCCCTTCAGCAACTAGACATGGAAGTTGAAAATGAACAGTGTATTGGTGCCAGATGCTGGTTGTTTATATCCTCTAGTAGTAAAATTCATTCATAATAATCGGCCGCACGCTCATCTCGCTTCACTCAATTTTGGAAGAGATTTTTATTAATTATCAAAACTGGCTTAAAACAAAACATGAATTTTAGCCTTGGCATCAATTTTAGGGGCCATCCAGCCTTTAGGGGGAGGGGGGGTTCAGAACAACGTGACGATCCATACAAAAAATTAAAGGTTTGTTACAAAAAGCGTGACGAAGAGGGGGAGGGGGGTTGAAAATTGCCAATTTTTGCGTGACGTACTATATGGATCTTCCCTTATGTCATGTGGAAGATAGGCAAAAACATTTAAACACATTGTAAAACAAATTTTACCCCTTATGCGGCCAACAAAAAACAGACGTGAATGGCAGATAGGGTACCCGTGTACCCAGATATTGACAATTTCATAACTTTAACCATTTTTAACCTATTTGAATAATGTTGTCCATTTTGGAGAAGGGAACTTACATACTTTTCGTCCGCTGCCAAGATTTACATCTTTTGTCTTTTGTGATGCCTTAGAGTCTTCACGCGTAAGCAAAAGTCTATCAACCAGTTTCAAATATGCTCTTTACGGTCCTTAGATTTGAAGGTCCTTACATGATATGTTTGTTTCATCAAAATAATCATGGGGGTTGTGTACAACGACGTAAACTATGTAAAACCAAATCTATACACATAAGATTGAGCTGGAGCCAACTCATTCGTACACTACGTTTCACAGTTGAATAATTGATAATACCCTAAAAGTAGGCAATTATTTATGGTTGAAATGCGTTGCAAAAGGAAAACGGTTCTGTCAGCCACATAAGGCTTAAAATACTACGGTGTGGCTATCACTTTTGATATAATTCATGTTCTTAGTAAAAATCTGAATAGAAGCATTTGTATTCTAACACTTTTTTAAAATAAATGCCAACGCCGGATCTTTTGTTCGTAGTTTTGCTAAAATCAAATCACATGGAATTGTGCGTGATATTTTTTTAGCGTGTGTTTGATATGCTCACAAACACATTCTCTCGCTCTATTCCGAAGTGCGCTGCTGTCAAAGAAAACGAACAGTCCTGATTTTATTTAGTGAAAGATAGAGCAAATATTGGATAAAGTGGTAATAAAGTGTAAAAAGTAGTTTACGTACCTAATTTGTCGTATCATACACGATAAAGAGAAGAAACAGGCGATCCAAAAAAGTAAGTAACAGTTTGCTTTTCGTCTGCTGCTTTTTTGGGCAATGCAATAATGGCAAGGATTTCGTGTGTGCAAATTTGTTTCGGTGATTAATTCGTCAAATCTTGCTACTTTTACACAAACAACTTATTCAAATGAAAGCCTAGACTTGAAATTGTGTGATTGAATCAAATTTATGTTCATAAATAGTGTATGTTTGCTGGAAAACGCAAATATTGTTGAGGGTGCCAACAAATGTCGCACCCTGCCAAAGCCGTATTCTACCCTAATTTAGTATTTTTAAATATTTCTAAAAAAAAAATCCGAGGGGATACTCAAAAGAAAGCAATCCCTAATTGATTTCCCGAATAAATTCCTAGATTTCACCAAGAATAGCTTCGGAAATTCTCCAGGAATTCTTTAGAAAATGGCAAAACGTTTTTTGCGGAACAACGATCCATTAACGTTTACTACATTTTCAGTAGATTTGATTGGTATATTTATTCAAATATTTTTAAGAATTTTTTTCATCTTTTGAGAGAATTTCACTCATGATCCCGGGTATTGAAATTTCCCTGATTATGTCAGGAATTCCCTGATAATTCCAGGTTTTTTCCAGGTGGGGAGAAATTCCCTGATAATTCCAGGTTTTCCAGGTTTTTCCAGGTAGTAGACACCCTGATTAACCACCGAAGGTTGGAAGTAATCAGTCGCGATGACAAACCATATTTCACCATCTACAAAAAGGGCGATAAGCTGGATTGTAGCAACTACCGCGCAATCACATTGCTGAACGCCGCCTACAAGGTACTCTCCCAAATTTTATGCCGTCGACTAGCACCAATTGCAAGGGTGTTCGTGGGGCAGTACCAGGCAGGTTTTATGGACGAACGCAGCACCACGAACCAGGTGCCAAGTACTGCAGAAATGGCGCGAATACAACGTGCCCACACTTCATCTATTCATCGACTTCAAAGCCTCATATGATACAATCGATCGGGATCAGCTATGGCAGCTAATGCACGAAAACGGATTTCCGGATAAACTGACACGGTTGATCAAAGCGACGATGGATCGGGTGATGTCCGTAGTTTGAGTTTCAGGGGCATTCTCGAGTCCCTTCGAAACCCGCAGAGGGTTACGGCAAGGTGATGGTCTTTCGTGTCTGCTATTCAACAACGCTTTGGAAGGGGTAATACGAAGAGCAGGGATTAACACGAGTGGTACGATTTTCAATAAGTCCGTCCAGCTATTTGGCTTCGCCGACGACATAGATATTATGGCACTTAACTTTGAGAAGATGGAGGAAGCCTACATCAGACTGAAGAGGGAAGCTAAGCGGATCGGACTAGTCATTAACCCGTCGAAGATAAAGTACTTTTTTTTCCTTTATTAAAGTGTTTTTTTAATTTTAAAATTAAGTTCAACACATGATAGGAAGAGGTTCAAGAGAAGACAATGTGAGCCACCCACCACGAGTTTGCATCGGTGGTGACGAAATCGAGGTGGTAGAAGAATTTGTGTGCTTGGGCTCACTGGTGACTGCCGAAAATGATACCAGCAGAGAAATTTGGAGACGCATAGTGGCAGGAAATCGTACGTCTTATTGTCGATTTTTACGTCTGTGGTAGAACCTAGGTCAATCTTAGCATTTCATCAGTCTTAATTATGTCAGATGTTTTGTAAAGTGTCATTTCGCTTGCCGCATTCAATTTACCTATCACTTTGTCAGTCTTAGTTATTTTATTTTTTTTTTATTTTTGTTATCTTAGTTTAAGGCTGGATGGAAGAAAAAGAAATCCTGCGAAGAGATCGGATGGATTGGCTGCGATTCCTGCAATAAATGGTTCCACACAGCCTGTGTGAAAATTGGTCCGGCGCTCCTTGCTGCAGCTAAAGATCATCTCTACTTGTGTGAGAAGTGTTCAATTATCGGTTGCTTGCTGCCACGAACTCATCATGTTAACTCAACTGAGAAATGTGAAATGGCTCAGAAGCGGATCGATGAGCTCAGCTCGAGTTTAGCTAAACTACAGTCTGAACTGCAGCTGCTTCAATGTAACATGAAAAAACAGTTAGACCGCCTACAAAGCAATCTGCAGACGTTCGTTCAAACGGATGAAAGGAATGCATCTAGCAACAATCTCGTCCAGAACATCGAAAGCAAGCTTGAACAAATCAAGACTGGTGCAAAACTAGCTTACACATGCTCTCAAAGTGTAAACTGCTGTCGGATAGCCATTAACAAAGTCCCGTATCGCCCCGGGGAAAACGTCCGGTCCATTGTAGAAGATTTCCTTTGTTTCCTCGGCATTAAAGAAAAGATGTCACACGTCACGACTTGTTTCAGACTCCCAGTCAAGCAGTCCAAGTGGTCAGATCGAGGCCTCACGCCTACTGTTCTAGTGGCCTTCGACAGCAGAGAGATAAGATCGCTGGTACTAAAACGCTACTTTGAGAAGCACAAAAACGCAAAATTATGCAACTTGCAATCCGCCGCGCCGTTGGAATACCGGTTCACAGTCAATGAAATGCTTTCGATCCATACTTTCCGCATCCGGAACCTGGCCTTGAGACTCAAGCAAAAAAAAGCAATCCAGTCCATTTTCATCCGTAACGACAAGGTCTCGGTCCGGTTGCCTGGACAGAAACGGTACGTTCCTGTCGAAGACTGCAGTGAACTTCTCAGACTTACTGGAAATGGTGCATGCATGGACGAATCCTCCGTGTTTTTCGACGCCGTGTCCGCAGACGTCTCCTCTCAGCAATGATTTTATCACCGCGCTAACGTTCCCGAAATAAAACTTCTTCTGAATAGAACGGAATACCATTTCTTTGCCGTTACTGAGACGAAGCTGAAATCCTCTGCTCCTGTAGGACCGATCCGTGTACCAGCGTACAATTTCATGAAGCACTCTCTGCCTGCAAACCGTGGACGTGGAAGCAAGTCTTGTGGTGGAATCGGCCTTTACGTGCTGAAAGGTCTAAAGGCCATTCCAGTGCTCAAATCAACTTTCGACCCAAATGTTCCTTTGTCTCAAAGATTCGAATACCTCGCTGTGCAGGTAAAAATTAACAACCTTAACATCGGAATCGTCACTGTATACAATCCAACTGTTTCAAATCCATTCTTCGCACGGGAGTACGAAAAACTTCTTTTTGACGTGCAGGATTTTGCTTTCGATCGAATTTTCGTTATCGGTGACTACAACATCAACATCAAGGCTGCACAACCATCTGGAAATCTAGGAGCGCTAAATCGAATCCATGACGTGTTTCATCTGACCATCCTACCGACACCACCGACGAGAATTGCAGAAAGAAGTTCTACGACAATCGATCTACTAATCACCGACTGTCCAGACTCCATCCGTACGGCGAAGACAAAGGCTTCCAGCTTTTCGGATCACGAGATTATTTTCCTTATTTCCGACATCAGAGTTAAGAAAGCTGCAGCTCAACGAATTACGGTGCGAAACTTCCGTAACATTGATGTTATCGCATTGCAGGCGGACTTCCAGACCAGAGACTTTAGAGAAGCATTCGAAACCGATGACATCGACACTAAAGCCCAGATCGTTACATCCGAACTTCGACATCTAATGGACATTCATGCCCCTGAACTCGAAATTGTGGTTAAGAATACGCGTACACCTTGGATTACAGCAGAAATTGAGAGAGCAATTGCTTTTAGAAACTTGGCGCATACTCTTTACTCCCGGAACCCGAACAGGAGCAGAAATGACGACAACTGGAGGGACTACACTAGAAAGCGCAACCAGGCAGCTTTGTTGATCTCAGCAGCGAAAAAACGGTATGGTGAGACGCGCTTTTCCCACGACCTCCCAGCAAAAAAGCTCTGGAGCAACCTTCGGCGTGAAGGCGTACACAACAACACCAAAAAGAGCGTACATGGAGACCAAGCCGACTTGGATGCGATGAACCACTTTTTCTGTGAAGGACATCGACTGCTGATGGTGAACAACAATGAAGTTGCAGAAGAACCAGAGCACCGTACCGCTACTGATCGCGGTGAAGTGCGCTTTTCTATTCGCGTACGACAGCCAATGAAGTTTCCCACAAAATCATGGAAATCCAAACAAACGCAGCAGGCTCCAACCAGATTACGATATCGTTCCTTAAAATGCTGACCCCATTCGTATTACCTGTGCTGGTAAATCTGTATAACGCCGTAATCGATTCAAGATCGTTCCCAACGATTTGGAAGAAGGCGCTAATAACTCCAATTCCGAAAACAAGCAATCCAGCTGAACCTAAGGATTACCGCCCAATTAGTGTTCTCCCAGCCATCTCCAAAATACTAGAGAAGATCCTTCTCGAACAAATTGTTGGACACGTGGACGCCAATAAACTACTTGCATCGAACCAGGATACAGGAAAGACCACAGCACAACAACAGCTCTGGCGAAAGTAACGCACGACATATACGACAACCTTGACAACGACCAGTGCACAGTTATGGCTCTAGTTGACTTTTCATTAGCCTTCAATTGTGTCGACCATCGAAAGCTGCAGAGAAAGCTGCGTGAAAAAATTTCTTTTTCCGACAGTGCTTGTTATCTTCTGTCATCGTTTCTCGATCAACGCACACAGGCAGTGAGAATAGGAAACGTAACATCCTCCCAGCGACCAGTAGTTGACGGTACCCCTCAAGGGTCTTGCTTGAGCGCCTTGTTATTTAGTCTCTATATCAACAGCCTTCCTCTCGGGTTGAGATGTAGCTACCAACTATATGCCGACGATCTGCAGATCTACATATCTGGTGCCATTCGGGAGGTGGATCAACTCATCATAACCATCAACATCGATTTAGGCAAAATTGAACAATGGGCGAGGAGAAACCTCCTTTTTCCGAACCCTAAAAAAAAACGCAGGCGATCGTTTTCTGCAAGGAAGGCTCAGTAACACCGACAACGAACATTACCTTTTGCGGAGAGCTTATTGAACTGAAGGACTGCGTGGTGAACCTAGGCCTCAAAATGGACCGCAACCTGAAATGGAACCGACAAATTAATGACATAACGGCAAAAGTTTTTAGCACGCTGCGAACTTTCCGGAGGTTCGCCTCTGTACTGTCAGTTCAAACCCGTAGGAAGTTGGTACAAGCTGTGATAATCCCTTTCTTCACATACTGTGACGTCGTCTACTACCCGGGACTTTCAGCAGCACTACGCAATCAGCTTAATCGTTGCTTCAAAGCGTCGGTTCGTTTTGTATACGGCATCCGTCGAAGAGAGTCTACAGCTGCAGTTAGGAACACCATACTAGGACACGACTTGGACACCAACTACCAGAACCGTATAAGTTGTTTCATACGCCGGGGTTATGTCAAAACTCTTCCAGTCTATCTCCAACAACATTTAACGAAAGGCCAACTGGAGCGTGCCCGTTCTTTCGTGATCCCCCACCACACGACGGCGAAGAGGAAAAGTGTTTTGATCGCAGGGGCAATCCACTGGAACCAGCTGCCTTTGGCGATCAGACAACAAACAATGATAAGCAAATTTAAGAAAGCACTCGCTATAAGATAGGGCAATTACAGAAGCTAGACTCTATAACACACCCTATACCAGAACCTAGATTTAGTTAAACTAATGTATTAGCACTCCTACTCTGTCTTATATTCCGACCGTTTCTTTCAATACTAATGTATCTTCCTTGACCTAAAATATGGGGTAACCTATAGGCTTCCGTTATGACAATAAATAAATTACAAATTAATGTTTAAGTAAGTTTAAGAGTTGAGCGAAAATGATAAAATGGTCCCTAAATCGTCTTGAAGCCTTAAAGGCATAACATAACTATAATTGTATGGGTCGTGATTAGTTATGAGATTCACTTTTCGGTGGCAAAATAAAGCTTTAAAAAAAATTATCGAGAATGAAGCCAATGAAAGATTGTATGCATACCATTGTTATAATTTGTGGTATTTTTATGGCACGTCCTATGTCTTTTTTAGGACTCTTTTGAGTGAGACATAATAAAATTAAACAGGCGCCACGTTCTTAGATTTGATAAAACTACTACTCAGTTAATCTAACAGCCAATTCCCTATTGATGTCGATATACTTGGTCACAGTTTCAATTATAATAAACCTATTCTAGCTAGTATTAAGCGTGGCTACGAATCATCATCATCAGGGAAGGTTCAGAAAAATATTGCGGAAAAGAAGGGATCTCTCATCATTATCACTGAGGAAAGAGGCCATCTTAACTACACTACCGTTCAAGGTTCCAAGACACGATGTCTGTTGAATCACATCAGTAAAATCAGTGCGTCAATGCCAAATTGTGACGCGGCAATAAATAAAAATAGTCAACATGTGATATTACCACGACAGGATATGTCTTTAGTTGCCATCTCAGTGCTAATGGCGTAAGCCGCCCCCCGCGGCAAGGTAACATATCCGAGGGGAAGGAGTTATAGGATAGAAGGATATCCGAAACGACTTGTGAGAAATGCTGTTTCACGAAAATTTGTGTTATTTTTGATTGGCGCTTGGTGCGATTTGCCTGAACTCCGACTAACTGTAAAACCATGTATGACACGGCATTGCAAAAATAATCTTAGGATCAAATCGACCATGGAGTCCAGTACTTGTAGCTCTAGATTCCATTGCTAAGCTATGAGATTCGTATTTATGTGCAAAAGTAAAAACATTTCACTACCAACCCTGTGACTAACCACCCAGCGAAAAGTTCCAAGCGATGACTACACTTACCGATTGTGGAGATGAAAGTAGAAGTGAATGCATCGTCGGAGAAACGAAACAAGATGCATGTTTTGCCAACTCCGGAATCTCCAATCAGCAGTAGCTTGAACAGCAGATCGTATGTCTTCTTGGCCATTGTGCACAGTAGCTTTGCCTAAAACAAGAAAACCAAATAATCTCCCAGCTGTATCACTACGGAAACCGGACCAATTTTCTGATAGTGTCCTCAGGATCCGTCCTTTGTGTCACGCACTTGTCTACCTTGTCTGACCTTCTCCGGTAGGCGTTGGTGGATTGTTTTCCTTCCCTCTCACTCCTGCTCAGTAAGGAAGGCAAAAGTCAGCCTGGCAGCCAAAAGGGAGGATCTCGATTTGTGCTTCTTGCGATGGAATTTTTTCGTTTCTTTGCAGCCTCCTCCGGGTGGGTATCGAATATCCTCCACACTCCACCGCTTGCTTGGTCCTTGAGTCGCACTTTAACCTGCTGAAATGTTCACTAATCCGTTTCTGGTCGGCAATTTTATCAGCGCACGAAAAAAAAATGTACACCAAAGAGACGATGATTAAAATTATTACGAATCTCGCCTTTCGTCGTTGCGAGTCACCCGTCGTCGTATTTCCTTTTGGGTGCGCTTTGTTCGCACACGCACACATACACCTTCTCCGCTGCGATGGAAACTGTCAAAACGGAAAAAAGTGAATCATCAAACGAACGAGCGTGCAAAACATAAAACTAAAAACATTGAAATGAACTGATCAGCCCAATCGGCCAAAGTTGGGTGAGGTTCGGTGAGTACCCTCGAAGCTTCCGCTAGCCTACGCAAGGTAGCGCATGGGCGGTGAGAGAAGGGCAAAATGGAGATTTCAGAAAATCTTTTCTAAAGATTTTCAAGAAAATATTTTATTTGAAATTGATTTTTTTGTTACCTTTGGAGGAAAAGTTTTTTCAAAATTTTTCCCAACTTCTTTGATAAACGATGCGATCTATGAAAAAGGAATTTCGGAGAATTTTTCTTTGCGCGTTTAAGCAGATACACAAACGAATAATTTATTTATAATCTTATTTTTAAACACTTCACAATGATGTCTACCAGCAAAGATGTTGTATATAAATCAGCATTGCAGAAGTGCACGTGAATGTAACGATCTTTTTTTGTTTATTTATGGACTGCCTCTTTTCCAACGTAGTATCAAACATCCCCCCAGGGCACACATTCGAGTTACTGCTCTCCTGCTCTGCATCCTTTCCTAAGGCGACTGGGGTAGAAACAGTTGCGCGTAGAATATCATGTTCAAGTAGAGAAGAATAGCAATCACCGTGGCAATTTTGTCGTATCACTTTTTCTTGGCATCTTTTAAGCCCGCTCCGGCGTTAAACTTGAAAAAGATGATGTCACCGTCTTCGACGACGTAATTTCTACCCTGTTGCCGGTACTTGCCAGCGGCCTTGGCTCCCGCTTCGCTACCCTCCTCTTTGAAGTCGTTGTAGTGCATGACTTCGGCCATAATAAAGCCCTTCTCGAAATCGGTATGGATACGACCGGCCGCCTGAGGAGCTTTGGTGCCCTTCTGGATCGTCCATGCTTTAACCTCATCGGCACCAGCGGTGAAGAAGTATTCCAGCTGCAGAGCCTTGTAACCGGTGGTGATGATCCGATCCAACATGGTGGTGCACTTGGTTTCCTCTTCGTAGGCCTTACGCTCGGTATCGGACTCCATCTCGGCCAGTTTGTGTTCGAACAGGCCCGAGAAGGGAATCAACGACGCACCAGGATCGTGTTTGTCTATCCATTCCTTGATCTTTGGGAGCCATTTGTTCTTCTTGCGGATGAAGTCCTTCTCGGACAGGTTCGCTAAATAGATGCAGGGCTTGGTCGTCAAGAAGAGATATTTGTTCAGAACTTCGATGTCATGTGCACTCCAGTCGGCGAAGCGCAGGTGTTTCTTCTCGTCCATCAGCACTTCCTTGACCTTGACTAACGTTTCCTGAAAAAAAAATGAAAGAGGTATTGTACAATCAGGCGTTAAATATTTATGATTTTTCTAAACAAGCTCATATGGTAGTGATCTTTCAAGGTATTCAAGGAACACTGCAGGAATACTCATACAAATTAAAGATTGAGTGGCAGAAATAATCATATCCGCACCTGCAACACGACAAACATAACCAAGTAACCAAAAGTTCCTATAAAAGTACGAACGTACTTTTAAAGAAACTTTTGGTTACTTGGGAAATTAAGTAACTATTAAAAAATCAGCAGAAAAAGATCGCGATCCCAATTTCTGACTCCCACTTCCGGACAGGACCCGGCATGTTGATCGCTTCCTCCGGAAGTTCCTCCGGGAATTCCTCCGGAAGTTCGTCCGGGAATTCCTCCGGAAGTTCCTCCGGGAATTCCTCCGGCAGGGCTGGTAGCGACAAAGGCCCCCCAAAATAGTGACTTTAGTGACCAAAGCTGACGAAAAAAGGGACCAAAAAGTGACTTTCAGTTGCTGAAAAAGTGACCAAATAGTGACTTCCAATTAGTGTTACCAGACGTACTCTTTTAAGAGTACATGTACTCTTTTTGGGGCAGAAAAATTACGTACTCTTCTTTCTCGGAGAAAATGGTCATATGTACTCTTTTTAAATATTGTGTCGCCAGCACTAAATTGTATTCCAACTTCCGACATTTTACTTCCGAACTTACTTCCGACATCATGAACGTCAGAACAAAATTTGAATTTGCTACCAACACATTGTCGGAAGAGCGTTCGGAAGTGTGGAAATCGACTTCCGAACTTCAATTTGGTGCCAGCGACGTTGTCAGCGACAAAACAAGCTCGATTTTGTGACAGATAACACCGTGCAGTGCTGCATATTTATTTTATTTTTCCGTGTGAATCTCGTCGGAAGTGGGCCTTGCTGCCAGTTCATAAGCATCATATAAACAGTTTTAGTCTAAATGCACAATATTGTCAGTACCAATTTGATTTTCAAACTTAACATTGCAAAGTAAATCGATTTTCCTTAGTTTGTACAAAAAAATACGCTTAGATTGTGTATGTCACGATTTGAATTGAACGTATTTATTATTTTCATGATATTTAATTTATTTAACTGTTCCTAGACACGGAGAAATTTAAAATAGGTCTACAGTTTTTTTTTGAGAAATTTGGATATCAAAATTCTGGAAAGTAATAGATGAGCCAGCTGAAAATCTCTTTAATAAAGAGTTTAAAAAGTTGTGAAGCCAGCACGATCATATGACAATCAAATATGACACTGACAAATTGCAAGCTGGACCGAGAACATTGTCCAACCACGCATGAAAATTTGAAACATTATTTAAACGTTCGTTATCATACTACAGGCTGAGTTCATTCAAGCTTTTAAACCTATTCTTCAGATATCAGACTGTTTCATACCGTTTTGGCTCAAATCCCGAACACGATTGATATTCCGAACACTGGCGTTTTGGCACCTTAAAACTAAAAATTCCATCGGTTTTCAGTTCTGATGATCAAGATTACAAATTAATTCAAGATCCTATGGAGAGAATTATTCGAATAAAGCCAAAATGGCCATTAAAAAACGAGCGATCGGAATATGAGCCATGTTCGGAGTTTGAGTCAAAACGGTACAACATTTTTCCTATGAAGAGTTGATCTTTTCAATTTCCCCAATAAATTTGCAAATATTAGATGTTTTTTTGGGATTTATTCTATGAATAGTTCTTCAATTTTTTTCACTTATATTTAGGAAAAGAAAATGGCTTTTATAACTCACGAAAGCGGTTGACACGCTATTTTGTCACAATAACTGTCGGTGTTAATTTTGTTGAATTCATACACTTTAGCGATACAATTTCATCCTACAAATATTAACAAAACTATACCGTTTTGGCTCAAATCCCGAACATAACTCATATTCCGAACACTGGCGTTTCTGCGTTCTAGAATTCAAAATTCCATCGGCTTTCTGTACGGAAGATCAAGATTACAATCAAATTCAACATCCATCCCATGGAAAGAACCACGCGATTAATGACGAAATGGTAATTAATATCCAGGTGCTCGAAATAGGAGCCATGTTCGGAATTTGAGTCACAACGGTACAATATCAAACTTGAATTATTAGATAAAAAAATATCACGAATTGTACTCTTTTGTACTCTATTTTCACTTTTTGTAAATACACTCTTTTTAGTCAAAACGAATCTGGTAGGGGAAGTGTACCGGTTTTGGCCACCTTAGTGCCTAATTTGGCCAACCCTGAAAAAAGCATATTTTCCAAAAACTATCGATCATTTTTCACAGCGAAGAAGCATAAGGGATGTATCTCCTGTTACAGCTAATAAAACCCTCGGAAATTGCTTTATTTTCGGAGTTATGCGAAAAACTGGCCAAATTAGGAACATGGCCAAAACTGGTACAGTTACCCTAACACTACTTCCAATTTCATATGCGTGGGAGGCCCTCCTTAGCCGTGCGGTAAGACGCGCGGCTACAAAGCAAGACCATGCTGAGGGTGGCTGGGTTCGATTCCCGGTGCCGGTCTAGGCAATTTTCGGATTGGAAATTGTCTCGTCTTCCCTGGGCATAAAAGTATCATCGTGTTAGCCTCATGATATACGAATGCAAAAATGGTAACCTGACTTAGAAACCTCGCAGTTAATAACTTTGGAAGTGCTTAATGAACACTAAGCTGCGAGGCGGCTCTGTCCCAGTGTGGGGATGTAATGCCAATAAGAAGAAGAAGAAGAAGAAGTAAGTACAAAAAAAGTGAGCTAGACTTTTTGCTCTTTTCGTGCACACACACACACACACACACACACACACACACACACACACACACAGACACACACACACACACACACACACACACACACACACACACCCACACACACACACACACACACACACACACACACACACACACACACACACACACACACACACACACACACACACACACACACACACACACACACACACACACACACACACACACACGTGGGGGCAGCAGGGACTTTGTCCAAGGGCTTGACGACCCCTCCCCATGGCCACTGCGAGTTAGGGGGCCTGTCTAGGATGTGGTGGGGTTTGACAGTGGGCTCTGTTGATCCTCTATAAAAGCTGCATGTGTCGGCAAGCAGGCCCTATCACATCTACCTTTCGCCGCTCAAAGCACACGAGCCCAAGAGGAGTGCCAACCGGCACATCAGGATTCATACCAGTAAGATCCTGATTATGGTATACTGGTCACGGCAAACGACATTGGACGATTCTCGGTTTATGGATAGGACTAGGCGTATATGGGCTGACAGTCGAGCTATTCTGTTTCCTGAGTAAAAAGAGTGACATCTTCTTGAAATGGCAAGCAGGCTAATGGTTCGTCTGCCTCCGTCCTGATAAAACAACCTGGCAGGCCTCCGGTAACGCTCAAAACCTGTCACCTATACCGGTGGGTAGTAGGTTAGGATGCACCATTCCTGATTTACACCGATCCGGCTCTGAACACGGTGTTATAAGGCACCGGAGTCAACCCTTGCATGGACCTCACTGTTTACAAAGGCACCCATGGGATCATAAGAGGCGACTATCTACAACAGGTAGAGATAACGGCCCGGAGGGACCCTTTAACATGGAAACAAATTCTACAAACAAATAAGGAGCAGGAGGGGCAAATGTTTTCGCAAAGAGAGGAAAGCTGCAGCGATCTCCAGTTATATCGCAAGTAGCGAGTACCAGGAGTACGGCCAAGGCTGCTGAGAACCAGGCAGGCCAACAGGAGCTAGGATCCGGGAATAGGGTGTCCACCCCAAAATCGGAAAGAAAAGCGACTCAGGAGGAGCTACAATTCAGGAGGTCCAACCTGATGGAGGTGCGGAAGCGAGTCAACGAGCTTTATGACTTCGTGAAGGACAAGCACAATGTTCACACGAAGATCAAGCTTCTAGTGACAAGCATTAAGTCCGCCGTAAAGCAGCCGAACACGAACAGATCGCGCTGAAAAGAAAGCCGAAGCAGCTGAAAAGGTGCTGAAAGATGCGGCGGAGCATACAGCAGTTGAGACACAGCAGGCACCCAAAAGTCCCCGAACCACTCGCACGGAAAAACGAGGAAGGGATTCGCCTGGAGAGCAGGAAGGCACGAAAAGCAACGGAACGTGCAAGACTTTGCCAGCGTTCTGAAGGAACGTGTCAAGGATGGTGAGTGGCAGACCGTGGAAAACCAGCGGGAGACGAGGAAGCAGCAGAAGGAGAATGTGGAAAAGAGGAAGGAACAGAAGAAACAAGAAAACGTCGTTCTCCTCGGAGAGAGAGTTAAAGGTGATGCCCTGATCGTAGAAGCGAGCGATAAAACGTCGTATGCAGCGATCCTGAAGAAAGTGAGAGAGGACCCGGAGCTAAAAGACTTGGGTGAGAAAGTGGTGAGAACTAGGCGTACCCAGAAGGGGAGTTGCTGTTAGAGCTGAAGAAGGATCCCACGATCAAGAGCTCGGCCTTCCGGGAGCTCATTGCCAATTCATTGGGCAGTGACGGTAACGTAAGAGCTCTAACGCAGGAAGCAGTGGTCGAGTGCAGAGACCTGGACGAGATCACGACGGAAGACGAACTGAGGGATGCACTGGTCTCACAATGCAAGCTGGGGAAGTGCAAATGACGGTTCGACTGAGGAGAGCGTACGGTGGCACACAAGTAGCAGCGATACGACTACCAGCAGAGGCTGCCAACCAAATGGTGGAGGCGGGCAAGGTAAAAGTAGGATGGTCGGTGTGCACGTTGAGATTCGCCCCACGAGTCACCAAGCAGATGGAGCGATGCTTCAAATGCATGGCGTTTGGCCACCAGGCGCGAACTGCAAAGGCCCGGATAGATCCGGTCTATGTAGGAAATGTGGTGAAGAAGGACACGTTGCTAGGGACTGCACGAAGCAACCAAGATGCCTGCTCTGCAAACCGGAGGACGGAAACGACCATACGACGGGTGGCTTCCAATGCCCTGCATACAAGAAGGCGATGGCGGGCCGGGATTAATGGAGATCATCCAGTTGAATCTCAATCATTGCGACACCGCACAGCAACTGTTGTGGCAGTCGACAACAGAAGCAATGTGTGACGTGGCAATTATTGCTGAACCGTATCGGATCCCTCCTGACAACGGCAACTGGGTGGCGGACTCATCGGGGATTGCAGCTATCCAAGTGATGGGCAAATTCCCTATTCAAGAAGTGGTAGACAGCTCAAGCGAAGGTTTCGTTATCTCCAAAATCAACGGGATCTTCGTGTGTAGCTGCTACGCACCCCCAAGATGGACTTTGGAGCAGTATAACCGGATGCTGAACTCACTCACGGAGAAGCTGATCGGCCGAAAACCGGTAATCATAGGAGGCGACTTCAACGCTTGGGCAGTGGAGTGGGGAAGCAGGCTGACTAACCCCAGAGGTTACAGTTTGCTGGAGTCGTTGGCAAAGCTGGACGTCAGGCTGTGCAACGAAGGTACCGTTAGTACATTTCGCAGAGATGGCGAGAGTCAATCATCGACGTCACGTTCTGCAGTCCGTCGCTGGTGAGGAACATGAACTGGAGAGTTAGTGAGGACTATACACATAGTGATCATCAGGCGATCCGGTATTGTGTTGGAACACGAATGCCGACGGTACGGCGAGAGATTAGGAATAGCGGGCGAAATGGAAGGCGAAGGACTTCGACAAAGATCTTTTATCGAAGCACTCCGAGCGGACAGCGGCGCTACAAATCTAGATGCAGACGAGCTGACAGAAACTCTTGCGAGGGCATGCGATGCGACGATGCCAAGGAGACTGGAGCCAAGGAAAAGCCGGCGGCTAAATTACTGGTGGAACGATACTCTTGCTAGCCTTCGTGCTGCGTGTCTCAGAGCCAGAAGACACTTTCAGAGAGCAAGGTCTGAAACAGTCAGAGAGGAGCGTAAGATAATCTTCCGTGAAGCTATATCGGCCTTCAAACGGGAGATTAAAGTCAGCCAATCCAACTGCTTCAAGGAGTTGTGCCGAGAAGCTGACGCTGATCCTTGGGGCAACGCTTATCGGGTCGTAACAGCGAGGATCAGGGGTCCAGCGACGCCAGCGGAAATGTGTCCGGACAAGCTGAAGATCATCGTTGATGGTCTCTTCCCGCAGCATGATTCTACGATGTGGCCACCTACACCGTACGTAGATGAAGACGGAGTAACCATTGCAGGTATGCAAGTCTCCAACGACGAGCTGTCATCAGTGGCGAAAGGTCTGAAGATGAAGAAAGCTCCGGGTCCGGATGGAATTCCAAACGTGGCTCTAAAACTGCGATACTGGCGTTTCCAGATTTGTTTAGGATGGTGCTGCAGAAATGCCTAGCAGATGGTAACTTTCCGGATAGGTGGAAGATCCAGAAACCAGCGCTGCTGCCGAAACCAGGGAAGCCGCCGGGGAATCCAGCATCGTATAGGCCCATATGCCTGCTGGATACACTGGGGAAGCTTCTGGAAAGGATTATCCTTAATCGGCTGACGCAGTTCACTGAAGGCGAGACTGGCTTATCGGAAATGCAGTTCGATTCCGAAAAGGCAGATCGACGGTGGACGCAATCAGGACGGTCATTGAAGTTTTAGAGAAAGCGGCCAAGAAGAAGAGACGCGGCAATCAATTCTGCGCTGTAGTAACGATTGACATCAAAAACGCGTTTAACAGTGCCAGCTGGGAGGACATCGCCGCAACGCTGCGGTATGCGGGTCCCTGACTATTTGTGTAGAATCATTGAAAGTTACTTCCAGAACCGGATTCTGGTTTACGAAACGAATTCGGGCAGAAGTCGATTAGGGTTACCGCAGGTGTTCCGCAAGGTTCCATTCTAGGCCCGACGCTGTGGAACATTATGTATAACGGAGTTCTAAAACTGAAGTTGCCCAAAGGCGTGAAGATTTTCGGATTCGCGGATGATGTCGTTCTAACGATAACCGGAGAGTCGCTGGAAGAGGTAGAAATGCTGGTGGCTTAAACGACCTACGCAGTTGAAAACTGGAGGAATGGAGTCAAACGCCAGCTTGCTCACCACAAAACAGAAGTGATGCTGGTAAGCAACTGCCGCGTGATCCAGCGGATCCAGCTTACCATAGGAGGGCACAACATACCGTCCGTGCGGGCTTTGAGGCATCTAGGAGTGATGATCGACGACCGGTTGAATTTCAACACCCATGTAGACTATTCCTGCGAAAAGGCATCTAAAATGGTCAGTGCGTTTGCAAGGATCATGCCGAACGTGGGAGGTCCTAAAAGCAGCAGTAGGCGTCTTCTGGCAGCAGTAGCATCCTCGATACTGAGGTACGGAGCTCCAGCCTGGGGAGCTGCGCTCAAGACGAAACGTAACCGCAGAAAGTTGAACAGCGTGTTTCGCCTAATGGCCGTTCGAGTCGCGAGTGCGTACCGAACCATTTCCTCGGAGGCAGTTTGCGTTATCGCAGGATGATTCCAATCTGCATAACCCTAGCAGAGGATATCGAGTGTTACCAACGGAGAGATACCAGAAATGTGAGGAAGACGGTGAGACTGGACTCTATGGTGAAGTGGCAGCAGGAGTGGGACAATGCGGATAATGGAAGGTGGACCCACCGGCTCATCCCCAATGTGTCGACGTGGGTGTATAGGGAGCATGGAGAGGTGAACTTTACCTCACACAGTTCCTTTCCGGACATGGCTGTTTCCGTCACTATCTGCATCGGTGTGGCCATGCGTCATCGCCATCCTGCCCGGCGTGTATCAACATAGAGGAGACTCCAGAACACGTGGTATTCGATTGCCCAAGGTTTGCGGAAGTACGTAGAGGAATGCCTGCTCTACGGGCGGACAACATCGCAGAGCGAATGTGTCGCGATGAGGGTACGTGGAATGCAGTAAGCAGAGTCGTGACGCAAATACTGTCAGAGCTGCAGCGTCAATGGAGAAGGGACCAGCAAATAAGCGTCGGTTTGGAGCGAAATCCAGCACAGTGAGCAGTGTTTGGTTTCGGGTCGTCGGGGCGCCAGCGAACCGGAAGTCTTCTGCCAACCGGAATCGTTGGACCGACCTCGGCACTTGAATTGCCAACCTGCTGAAGAAAGAAGAAAGAAGAAGGAAGTGCTTCGGGTATGTAGGGCACCGCCAGTGCGGACGTCATCCACCACCGGAACTGTCGGACCACCTCTGCAACCCGAAGACGAAGACGAAGACGGCGCAATGCGCGAAAGCGTCCCCTGCGATAGCCGCCGGTAGTCGGGGCACCATCAGTGCGGAAGTTTCCTTCACCGGAACTGGTGGACCACCCTCGACGCCGGGGGAAGTCAGGAGGATTCGAGTGAGGAAGTTTGCGGTACGACCGCCGAGGGATCGAGACAACGTAGCAGTGGATCTCAGCAAGCCAGTCGGCGAATCCAGCCTAAGCTTAGGGGCCAAATTTTTAGAATAAGTTCATGAGCACAACCCACCCCCGAAGTAGTCGCAGCATCCCGTGGTCCCGGGGGAGTCGAGGCAAGGAGGACAAGGGACCCGAATTTATCCGGAAGGCTCATTTTTAACAGGTCGGACAGGAGCCCATCCCTGTTCACCTTCGAGCATAGTGTGGATGCTCAAGGTGTCTGTCGCGCAGATTTTTGATGGCCTTTAACCCTTGTAAAAAAAAAAAAAAAAAAAAAACACACACCCACACACACACACACACACACACACACACACACACATACATCACCTCAATTCATCGAGCTGAGTTGATTGGTATATATTTTGTACTTACCCTTGACCGATTTCTTCGCAACAGGTTGCATTCGACGCAGTATACTGCCCCATTGTTTCCTATTGAAAAATTGGCCGGATCGGACAATGGGCTTGGTAGTTATGGCCAAAATACTTTTTCTCATAAAAAAGCGCGTAAAAAAGTCTAGCTCACGTTTAATGCACTTACCCTAAACCGATTTCCTTGCCCAAAATACTTTTTTTACCGCACGAGAAAGGCATCATCACCGCTAGGTGGATTAATCTGGGTTTTTTTTTATATGGATGACTAATGAGTGATCAATTCTCCTCAAATTGAGGCAACAACTAAAAATCCAAAAATCCTGTTATTGTGGTGGAATGTATTTGTTATCAATGCATTTTTATCAATGAAGATCATTAATCTTATTTATGGATTTGTGCTGTGAAAAAATGATAACATTTGGTCATTATTGGGAGAAGTTGTTCAAATTTTGCGTGGTCACTAAAAAACATCTTTAGGAGGAACAAAACACAGTAAATAATAGAGCAAATAAGGTTGTCAATCAAAAAATTACTCGCAACATAACGATCATTTGTCTAGAGGATCTATTATAAAAATACGCTATAACAATATAACAATACTATTTTAGTTCTTGGTAAAACAGGGGAGAATCATGTCTCCCAAGGGGTCAAGTATCCCCACCTTCCCCTACTGTATAAAGATTTAGTTTGAGCTTATAATCGACAGGTCTCCTTGCAGGACTTGCATGACTGTATACCAATTTATAAATTGTGACGTAAAACACCTTCAATTAGCTACTGGTGAAATGCCAATAAGAGCAGCGAGTTAAATGGCTGGTGAAGTTTAAGAGCGATCATTTTTCCATGATCCGTAATTTAATTTCCGCCATGAGCAAAGCATCATCCAATGGATACATAAAGCTTTATAAAAAAATCTTGGTCAATAGTTTCAAAATAGTTGAAAATAGTGACTTTTTGCGAGAAAAAGTGACTTTAGTGACTTGAGGTCGAAAAAAGAGACTTTTAGTGACTGACCCGAAAAAAGTGACCAAGTCACTAAAAAGTGACCCGCTACCAGGCCTGCTCCGGGAATTCCTCCGGAAGTTCCTCCGGGAATTCCTCCGGAAGTTCCTCCGGGAATTCCTCCGGAAGTTCCTCCGGGAATTCCTCCGGAAGTCCCTCCGAATTCCTCCGAAGTTCCTCCGAATTCCTCCGGAAGTTCCTCCGAATTCCTCCGAAGTTCCTCCGGAATTCCTCCGGAAGTTCCTCCGGAATTCCTCCGGAAGTTCCTCCGGGAATTCCTCCGAAGTTCCTCCAAATTCCTCCGGAAGTTCCTCCGAATTCCTCCGAAGTTCCTCCGAATCCTCCGAAGTTCCTCCGGAATTCCTCCGGAAGTTCCTTCGAATTCCTCCGAAGTTCCTTCGAATTCCTCCGAAGTTCCTCCGAATTCCTCCGGAAGTTCCTCCGGGAATTCCTCCGGAAGTTCCTCCGGAATTCCTCCGAAGTTCCTCCGGGAATTCCTCCGAAGTTCCTCCGAATTCCTCCGAAGTTCCTCCGGGAATTCCTCCGGAAGTTCCTCCGGGAATTCCTCCGAAGTTCCTCCGAATTCCTCCGGAAGTTCCTCCGGGAATTCCTCCGGAAGTTCCTCCGGGAATTCCTCCGGAAGTTCCTCCGGGAATTCCTCCGGAAGTTCCTCCGGGAATTCCTCCGGAAGTTCCTCCGGGAATTCCTCCGGAATCATTCCGGAAGTTCCTCCGAGAATCATTCCGGAAGTTCCTCCGGGAATTCCTCCGAAAGTTCCTCCGGGAATTCCTCCGGAAGTTCCTCCGAGAATTCCTCCAGAAAATCCTCAGGGAATTCCTCCGAAAGTTCCTCCATGAATTCCTTCGGAAGTTTCTCCGGAAGTTCCTCCGGAAGATCCTCCGGCAATTCCTCCGGAAGTTCCTCCGGGAATTTCCCCGGAAGTTCCTCCGGGAATTCCTCCGAAGTTCCTCCGAATTCCTCCGAAGTTCCTCCGAATTCCTCCGAAGTTCCTCCGGGAATTCCTCCGGAAGTTCCTCCGAATTCCTCCGGAAGTTCCTCCGGGAATTCCTCCGGAAGTTCCTCCGGGAATTCCTCCGAAGTTCCTCCGGGAATTCCTCCGGAAGTTCCTCCGAATTCCTCCGGAAGTTCCTCCGGGAATTCCTCCGGAAGTTCCTCCGGGAATTCCTCCGAAGTTCCTCCGAATTCCTCCGAAGTTCCTCCGGGAATTCCTCCGAAGTTCCTCCGAATTCCTCCGGAAGTTCCTCCGAATTCCTCCGAAGTTCCTCCGGGAATTCCTCCGGAAGTTCCTCCGGGAATTCCTCCGGAATCATTCCGGAAGTTCCTCCGAGAATCATTCCGGAAGTTCCTCCGGGAATTCCTCCGAAAGTTCCTCCGGGAATTCCTCCGGAAGTTCCTCCGAGAATTCCTCCAGAAAATCCTCAGGGAATTCCTCCGAAAGTTCCTCCATGAATTCCTTCGGAAGTTCCTCCGGAAGTTCCTCCGGAAGATCCTCCGGCAATTCCTCCGGAAGTTCCTCCGGGAATTTCTCCGGAAGTTCCTCCGGGAATTTCTCCGGAAGTTCCTCCGGGAATTTCTCCGGAAGTTTCTCCGGGAATTTCTCCGGAAGTTCCTCCGGGAATTTCTCCGGAAGTTCCTCCGGGAATTCCTCCGGAAGTTCCTCCGGGAATTCCTCCGAAAGCTCCTCCGGGAATTTCTCCGGAAGTTCCTCCAGGAATTCCTCCGGAAGTTCCTCCGGGAAATCCTCCGGAAGTTCCTCCGTAAATTCCTCCGGAAGTTGCTCCGACAATCATTCCGGAAGTTCCTCCGGAAATTCCTCCGAGAATCATTCCGGAAGTTCCTCCGAGAATTATTCCGGAAGTTCCTCCGAGAATTATTCCGGAAGTTCCTCCGAGAATCATTCCGGAAGTTCCTCCGGGAATTCCTCCGGAAGTTCCTCCGGGAATTCCTCCGGAAGTTTCTCCGGGAATTCCTCCGGAAGTTCCTCCGGTTCCTCCGAATTCCTCCGGAAGTTCCTCCGGAATTCCTCCGAAAGTTCCTCCGAATTCCTCCGAAGTTCCTCCGAAATTCCTCCGGAAGTTCCTCCGGAAGTTCCTCCGGGAATTCCTCCGGAAGTTCCTCCAAATTCCTCCGGAAGTTCCTCCGGGAATTCCTCCGGAAGTTCCTCCGAATTCCTCCGAAGTTCCTTCGGGAATTCCTCCGAAGGAACCTCCGGCAATTCCTCCGGAAGTTCCTCCGGGAATTCCTCCGGAAGTTCCTCCGGGAATTCCTCCGGAAGTTCCTCCGAATTCCTCCGGAAGTCCCTCCGAATTCCTCCGGAAGTTCCTCCGAATTCCTCCGAAGTTCCTCCGGGAATTCCTCCGGAAGTTCCTCCGAATTCCTCCGAAGTTCCTCCGGGAATTCCTCCGAAGTTCCTCCGAATTCCTCCGGAAGTTCCTCCGGGAATTCCTCCGAAGTTCCTCCGGGAATTCCTCCGAAGTTCCTCCGGGAATTCCTCCGGAAGTTCCTCCGAATTCCTCCGCAAGTTCCTCCGGGAATTCCTCCGGAAGTTCCTCCGGGAATTCCTCCGCAAGTTCCTCCAATTCCTCCGAAGTTCCTCCGAATTCCTCCGCAAGTTCCTCCGGGAATTCCTCCGGAAGTTCCTCCGAATTCCTCCGAAGTTCCTCCGGGAATTCCTCCGGAAGTTCCTCCGAATTCCTCCGGAAGTTCCTCCGGGAATTCCTCCGAAGTTCCTCCGGGAATTCCTCCGAAGTTCATCCGGGAATTCCTCCGGAAGTTCCTCCGGGAATTCCTCCGAAGTTCCTCCGAATTCCTCCGAAGCTCCTCCGGCAATACCTCCGGAAGTTCCTCCGGGAATTCCTCCGGAAGTTCCTCCGGAAGTTCCTCCGGGAATTCCTCCGGAAGTTCCTCCGGGAATTTCTCCGGAAGTTCCTCCGGGAATTCCTCCGGAAGTTCCTCCAGGAATTCCTCCGGAAGTTCCTCCGGGAATTCCTCCGGAACCAGGAGCGTCTTGCGGAGTCTAAAGTACGTACGATTTCCAGCCACTATGCGTTTCCGAATTTCTCTGCTGGTATCATTTTCGGCAGTCACCAGTGAGCTCAAGTAAACAAATTCTTTTACCACCTCGATTTCGTCACCACCAATGCAGCAAAACCTCCTCCTCCCAAATCTTTGTAATGACCCAGTGCAGCGCTCTAGCCAGTGCTTTAATAGCTCTCCTGGTAGATGGTCAACCCCAGGGGTTTTGTTGTTTTTTAGCCGGTGCCGGTAAACGTATGTCCTACGCGCGTTCTCCCAGGTTCGTCACCACATCGCCATTCAGGTGTTCTTCGTAGTGCTGCCGCCACCTTTGGATCACCTCACGCTCGTTCGTAAGAAGGTTCCCGTTTATGTCCTTACACATATCAGGCTGTGGCACATGGCCCTTACGTGAATGGTTCAACTTCTCATAGTATTTTCGTTAGTTATTAGCGCGGTACAGTTGTTCCGTTTCTTCACGGTCTCGATCTTCCTGCTGGCGCTTGTTCCTCCTGAAAATCGAGTTCCGCGCCCGTTTATATACACACATATATACAGAAGATCAATTTAAATTTTCAATAGCATTCTTTGAGCCTCTGATGTGTTTTCTTGAAGTTTGAGCAGTCGTATGGCCAGTTTCATTGTAATTGGTGTTACGACCCCTGCTCGTATCATTTTGACCCCTGAATCAAACCCTGGTCGAAATTTCAGAAAGTCACTTTCAATTGTAAACAGAATTCAATGAGCTCCTGATGTGTATTTATGAAGTTTGAGCAGTCACATACCCAGTTTCATTGCAATTGGTTTTATGTCCCCAGCTCTCATCATTTTGACCCTTGAATCCGACACTGGTCGAAATTTCAGAAGGTAAATTTCAATTGCAAACCGAATTCATTGAGCTCCTGATGTGTTTTCTTGAAGTTTGAGCAGTCGCATGCACAGTTTTATTGTAATTGGTGTTATGGTCCCTGCTCTCCTCATTTTGACCCCTGATTCCGACACTGGTCAAAATTTCAGAAGGTCACTTTCAATTGCAAACAGAATTCATTGAGCTCCTGATGTGTTTTTATGAAGTTTGAGCAGTCGCATGCCCAGTTTCATTGTAATTGGTTTTATGTCCCCAGCTCTCATCATTTTGACCCCTGAATCCGACCCTGGTCGAAATTTCAGAAGGTAAATTTCAATTGCAAACCGAATTCATTGAGCTCCTGATGTGTTTTCATGAAGTTTGAGCAGTCGCATGGCCAGATTCATTGAAATTGGTGTTATGGCCGCTGCTGTCGCCCATTTTGACCCCTGAATCCGGCCCTGGTAAGAATTTCAGAAGATCACATTCAATTGAAAATGAAAATTTAAAAACTCCTGATTTGTAAAGCTTGTATAGCTGCATGTCAATTCCCGCAGGCATGTTTCATTGTAATTGGTTTTGTAGCCCACACTATACCATTGTGACCCCTGAATCCGGCCCAGAATTTTGTCAACCATGTCCTATTCAAATGATGAAACTATCGAAATCGACTAGAATTCTTGTCAAATATGTTTTAGAAATGGTTTGATGGTTGATTTGTAAATTCCGGACGTAAACATGGCCAGAACATTGAGTTGATGTTCGAACTACAGGGAAAAAGACCCCCGCACACACTTATTGTTAGCAATAACACGGACCTGAACAGGAATTTTAGTCTGAAAATGTATCAGGGCAAAAATATAGCTATTCCCATTGAGCACAAACGAAACCGCGAGGAATTCCGACGATCAGGTGCTGAATGCGAGCCATTTGGAAAAAAAAATCCGTTCGTCCTGGGTTAATCCGTTAACCCTAAAAAAAGAAGGACTTTTAATACGTATAAGAGACACTTTAAACGTATCCAAAATCCGACCAAATAACTCAATTCCTGCCGCACCTAAACATTCAGGTGAAAGGTCCCCTCCAGTTCGCCAGCTGGAAATTTCTCTCATTTATCATTCACAAATAATAATAGCGAGCCCCGCAGGATAACAATCATTCTACCATTGACAAGCATTTCTTCCAAAAACCGTTTCTCATTGCTTTGATACCTACTCGGTACCACCAGAACGGGAGGTCAAAATGTCAACATGATTGTTAGAAATCGAAAAAGATGATTTCACTCCAACTGCAACGATCCGCCACCGCCCATGAGTGGAGGTAATCGAACCGAACGAACCGAAAGAAATTGAATTTCAATCGGCAGATATTTAACTTTTGATTAGAGGTGTTTATTGAATTAGACCACCCACCTGCCCGTTTTCCGACCAGTCATCCCCGACTAATCATAGCATTGGTTGGGGCACGAGTAATGTCGGTATAATGGGGGTATAATGTGTGTAGCTACAAAGTGATTGTGAGGACGACGGTGATCCAATCTGCTGCGAGAAGATCCGCGTCGACCGTAAAATGCCGCAACAATACCGCTTATTATTAGCTACAAAGCTGGTCAACTCAACACGACACGAGTCACGTGGTGTCATGATGGCTCATGCCATGCCACATCATCATCACACCCGATCGGAACCAGCAAGGAGAAAGAATCATCGGCAGCATGGTGTTAGAAAACGATCCGAGGACCGAGGGTATGAGTATCTATTTCCATTCATGCTGCTTCTTCAATGTTTGTTGCGGCGCACCATGCAGCGAGTCGCGTGATTTATTGAATGAGTTTGCCTTTCTTCTGCTGATTATGACAATCGACGACCGCGTGGATTGATTGGGTACTCCGTCCGTCCATACAGAAAAGGCGTTTAATTGAACTAATCGAATCGAGCACCGTTTCATGGCTGTTCGAAGGTGTTTTCAATTACAAATTGAATATGGGCTCGGTGGAAACAAAAAGCATGATTGATTATGCAGACGACTTAAGACTTATTCGTTCCTGACCTCTAAATTTTCGATTAATGCCTCCAACTGGTTTGCACCACGTTCAATTCTGTTTTCTATGACCATTGACCAATCACAACAGTTTGGTTAATATTTAGGGAATGAGTTGACGTTTTAGATATGGTCGGATATTAAATATTTAACTCTGCTGATTCTCGTTTCATTTCTATTTTTACTTTATGAGAGAGCATGAAAGGGAACTGTTAAAACCGAAGCAAAATTTGCCTTGTTGGTATTATTATATACTAGCAGACCCGACGAACTTAGTTTCGCCTAAAATTGATTTATTCTCTGCTTAGTTCTCAAGTTATGCAAAAACTTTCCACCTGAGTCTTGTGGTGAGTCAGTTCTAACTTCCTGGAACTCATCCACTCCTCCACAATTGCGATCGAGTGGGCTGCAGTCAACTCCACCTCTTCGATCGATTCGCCGTAGATCTCCAGCGAAATATCGTCATATCGATTACATCGCCCACCGGGAATTTCAATCTCAAGACACCGTCGTACATGACGTTCCATAACACCGGACACTGGAAGTAGCTTCCGAGAATCTTGTACAGGTACTCGGGAATTCCAAGACGCAGGAGCGCAGCAGCAATAGCTGTCAAACAGGCACTATTGAATGCATTCCTCACGTCGAGAGTCACTACTGCACAATAGCGAACTCCCCTGCTCTTACGCTGGATAGCTGTCTCCGAGGATTTGGTAACTGACGTCTATGAAGATAGCGTCTATGGTCGACTTACCCTTTCGGAAGCCAAACTGGTTACTCGATAGACCATCCGCACCCTCCGTGCGTATCAACAACCTGTTGAGGATGATCTTCTTGAGCACCTTCCCCGCCGTATCAAGCAGGCATAGCCGACGGATCCCCCGGTGGTTTTCCCGCCTTTGGTAATAGGACCAAGCTCTGCCTTTTCCATGCTTCAGGGAAGACTCCCTGGTCCAGGCATCTCTGCATGACAGATCTGAACATCTCGGGAGCCTCGGCAATGGCCGCTTTGATGGCCAGGTTCGGAATACCATCCGGTCCTGGCGCCTTGCCTACACTAAGGGACTGTGCAATCCCCGCAAGTTCCGCCACCGTTACTCTTCCCTCGTCGGCCACCCTGGCCCCTGGCAACTCCACGAAGTGAAGCCAGGGACTTGGGTCATGACGTGGGAAGAGCCCCGCGATGATCTTCTCTAGCATCTCTGGAGACCACTCTGTAAGGGCCATCGCCCCATGTGTCTTGGCCATTACGACCCTATAGGCGTCACCCCATGGATTCGCGTTGGCACTTTGACACAGGCCCTCGAAGTAGGCTTTTTTGCTTGATCTAATCTCAGTCTTCAGAGCGGCTCTAGCAGCCACGAACGCCACCCCACGCTCCTCTGCTGCTCGGAGTCGGATGTATTCCGTGCCCGTAGGCAGGCGCGGCGCAGATTCGCAATTGCTTGAGTCCACCAGTAAGCCAGTGGCCTCTCATTCCTAGGGTGGACTTTCCTAGATATGGTGGCATCGCATGCACGCGAGAGTACTGTTACCAGCTGCTCGCCGCTCAGACCGAGAGTATTGTGCTCGCGAAGGAGCGCTTCCTTAAACACCTCGTCATCGAAGTACGATGTCTTCCACATACGAGGGCTAGGCCTCGCCCCTTCTTCCGTCCGCCAGTGATTCCAGCAGGATCTGCCCCGTTGATTCGTGGAACGGCTTCCCCATTCCACGGCCCAAGCGTTGAAGTCTCCCACTATCACCACCGGCCTACGCCCCACATAGGAGTAAATAAGCCAATTCTTGGCCAAAACTATTCTTTGTGGTTATTTGGCCCTAATATTTCTAGGATGAAGTAATAATTGCCAATTATGCAGGAAAATGCAATTTTTTGGCTAAATATATCCACATAACAGTGTAAAACCAGATAAAAATCTCAAAATACATATGTTTTCAAATAAAACGTCGCGTTTTAAGTAAAATCAAAATCTCTTGCTGCCGCTACGTGAACGATTCTAAAATGGTTATATAAATGGTTAAATTCGCATGCACAATGGTAAACACTGTTTTCTGCTTGAACACTATTTTTTCCTTAACTCCCTCATCAGGGAATAATATCAGGCATGGGCGTTTGAAGCCTTACAACAACCTAAAACGTCCTGAACATAGCAGAGTTCGGAAACAGAAAATATTCAGTACATTAGCAGCATCTGTATTGCTCCAAAATAAGATTATCATTCAAACGTACCTATAGAGGTACTGCGGTAAACAATCTACTTTTTAATATCCCTTGGACGCCCTAGGGTATCCAAACTATACTTGAGTTCAGGACTTTAGATGTACAGCTACTAAAAAGTTTTTTTTTTTCGTTCAAACTTCCTTTATTCGCCTTGAAGGTCAATACACATCGGAAAAAAGATTTGGGAAATTCATATCAAATAAAAAAACGCCGCTAGATCGGATATATATCGGAGCTTTGAGTGACAAAAAAGATACTGTCATGATTGTAGATCGCAAGCTTTGAACGCAAAGGCAGTTTGGATGACTCAAATTATATATCAAGGCTGTCTTGCGGTGTTTGTTGGTCTTCCGAGAGATGTAATGAGTGTGACAGAAAAGGTTACTTTATCAGCTGTAAGTCTTGAAATCAAGGATAGTTTGGTTGATTCAAAATATCCCATAACTATTTTACAATGGTAGTTGGTCTTGGTTCGTCCAGGTTGGTTGGTTGGTTGGAGATGCTGTGAATATAAATAAAATATATGCAACAAAAAAAGTTCCGCAAGTACTCAAGAACAGTTTAGATGGCCCCGAATATCCCAAAATTATATCACATTGTTTGTTGATCTACAAGGTGATGTAATGAATATAATATTTTTTCTTCTGGGTTCGTTATATGTGGTAATTTTTGAGCAAATGGTAAAATTTTGTTTCAAAATGATGAAAAATCGCATTTTATTCAAATAGCTCAGAATCTAATTTGCGGACGTTTGCGGACGAGTTTTCACGTGGAATGCTTAGTCCATATCTTGAAGTTACACCCAAGTGATTTATCTTTGCCGGATCTTGCCGTATAGATTAACTTTTCCTCTGAAGAAAAACATAAAAAATAGAAAAAATAGTGATTTTCAAGTGGTCATCACCTGAAACATAAAATTTATAATTTGACCATAAACAGGAACAAAATAGAGACATTCAACTATAATCTACTCATTGCGTACTAATAATAGCTTGTTGATAACATTTATGTTGTGTAAAAATCAGATTTTCCAAAAACTCCACAAATAAAATGAATAAAATCCAATTCAATACCTCATTTTTGAGCCCTAATTATATTTTTTTACAAAATTTTGGGTCACTTCTGAAATAGCCATAGTATGCAGAATGTTTCTAAGTATCTAAAAAAAATATAAGAATGTATAAATGTTGAAAAATTTTTTTTGGGTTTTGTCCACGAATTTGTTCTAGTTACTCTTCTGTGCCCCATCAAGTTAGCCGTCAAACACCTGCGTCGTGAGTGCCCTCACCTTGACCGTCTCGCCTAGGACTTCCTCCGCCAACTTCTTGTAGGCGGCGCCCTTTTGCGAGACGCCCCGCTTCAGCTCGAGGATCATCTCGCCCATCCGGGTACGTCTTATTCGACGTCCGGGGTTCGAAACCCTTGTTCGGGGTAGTAACCCTCCGCGTTTAGGAGCGTAAAACGGCTATATTTTGCATTGCTCGACTATTCGGCAGGATGTATTCTGCCTTTTCAGGGGAAAATTATCAGTCAACCGTTTTTAGATTTGTAGACATATTTTCCAGAGCCCTGACCTAACGTCTACCCAGGAGCGTAGTTGTTATCGTCCTGTGCATTTGCAGTGCGCTGGTATGAGAATCGGCTATGTAAGAAGTTCTTACTAAGAACATAGGGGAGGGACGTTCAATATGCGCCCCCTAAGCAAATCTTCGAATTCAACGATGATAATGGTCGAAATTATGTACTTCCAATGTGTTAACCACTAATTTGACTTACCATCTATGATACGGAATAAAAATTTGGACGAAAAACCAATTATATTCCGAGAAAACGATTTTATTTTGAAGCGCTGCATTTTCGTGCAATTTCAAACCATGCGGGTTGAAACACGCCACCCCGAGGCGAAAACGCGCCAGCCTAAAAATGTAAACAAACAGCAGTGAACTGACAGAAGAATCAAGTATCAATTTATGAAAAGTCCTATTCTCGTTTCCACTGCAATGAAATGTTAATTTTTTTTGCTAAATTTTCGTGTAACTAGTTGATGTGTGCATACAAGATATGTTTATTCTTTAATTTATTTGGTGGGCGCATGTGACCTTGTGCATTACGGAGCCAAATCACGATTTTCTGTGCATGGTACATGTATCACACTTCCAAGAAGTGAGATCTTAAGGTCTACATGAGTAACCAACGATCTATCGGACTGCTTCGAATGTGATATATGCCCTTTGTGATACGTAGAATAGAATGTGTTCACATCATAGGTTCTTGATAGTCCAAGAAATCTCTGGATTAAGGCTATAAAGTCTATAGAAGCAACAAAAAATCGATCGGACGGTTTTAAGCATGGTACATGCCCTTTATGACACATAGAATAGAATGCGTACCCAGCATAGGTTCTTGGTCATCCAAGAAATCCCTGGAATAGGCCTTTGGGTCTACACGCGGAACCAAAGATTTCTTAGATTGTTTCAAATATGGGACTTGTCCTTTGTGATGCACAGAATAGAATGTGATCAAAGTATGAGTTCTTGGCCATCCAACAAATCCCTGGAATAGGCCTTTAGGTCTATTTGCAGATCCAAAGATCACTTGGATTGATTCAAATACGGTACATGCCCTTTGTGATGCATAGAATAGAACGCGTTCCAAGCATAGGTTCTTGGTCGTCCAAGAAATTCCTGGAATAATCCCTCAGGTCTACATGCGTAACTATAGATCAAATGGATTGTTTCAAAACTGACACATGCCCTTTATGATACATACAATATAACGCGTTCCCTGCATAGGTTTTTGGTCGACCAAAACAATCCTAGAATAAGGCCTGAAGTCTACATGCGTAACCAAAGGTTACTTGGATTGTTTCAAATATGGAACATGCCCTTTGTGATGCATAGAATAGAATGTGTCCAAAGCATGAATTCTTGGTTGTCAAAACATCCCTGGAATAAGGCCTTTAGATCTACATGCGTAACCATAGTGTTCAAATATGATACATGCCCTGTGTCTATGCACCACAATATGCAAGGGCAATTCTCTTTTGTGTTGTAGTAGATTTTAAGGCCTTGCTCTAGGTATGTCTTGGATAATCTACAATCTATGCCGTAGATACATCATATTCTATAATCAAAAATGGGCATGTACCACATTTAAAATCGATCGATTCGGTTACTCGTGCAGACCTGTGTGCCAATCTCATGGGATTTCTTGAATGATCAAGAACCTCTGCCGCTGACTTATTCTATTCTACACATCCAAAAGGGCATGTACTGTAAAACCTCTTTTTACGCTCCCTCCTTTTACGCTCCCTCTTTTTGCGCCTCTCGTTTTACTCGTTGTTGATCTACCTCGTATTGGAGGCAGATATTGAAGAATAAACAAGTTGTGTGACCCCTTTTTGGTATATGTTTGTATTCCAAGTAGTTCTTGATGTTGTCACTGATGCCAGGTAGTCTACGAACTCCATAGATTCAAGGCCTGGGGATCAACCTACGTAATGGAGGCAGTTATTGAAAAATAAACAAGTTGTGTGACACCTCCATGGTATATGTTAGTATTCCAAGTAGTTCTTGTTGTTGTCGTGGGTATGTTGATCAACCTCCGTAATGGAGGCAGCTATTGGAGAATGAATAAGTTGTGTGACCCCTTCTAGGTATATGTTTGTATTCCAAGTAGTTATTGTTGTTGTCATTAGTGCCAGGTAGTCGACGAACTCCATAGAGTCAAGGCCAGTGGATCAATCTCTGTAATGGAGGCAGTTACTGAAAAATAAACAAGTTGTGTGACCCCTAGTTAGTATATGTTTGTATTTCAAGTAGTTCTTGTTGTTGTCGTGGGCTCCAGATAGTCTATGAACTCCATGGAGTCAAGGTCCATGGGTCAACCTCCGCAATGGAGGCAGTTATTGGAGAATAATTAAGTTGTGTGACCCTTCTTGGTATATGTTTGTATTCCAAGTAGTTCTTTTTGTTGTCGTGGGCTCCAGAAAGTCTTCGAACTCCATAGAGTCAAGGTATGTTGATCAACCTCCGTAATGGAGGCAGCTATTGGAGAATAAACAAGTTGCGTGACCCCTTCTAGGTATATAATTGTATTTTGAGTAGTTCTTGATGTTGTCACTGATGCCAGGTAGTCTACGAAATCCATAGATTCAAGGCCTGGGGATCAACCTACGTAATGGAGGCAGTTGTTGAAAAATAAACAAGTTGTGTGATCCCTTCTTGGTATATGTTTGTATTGTAAGTAGTTCTTGTTGTTGTCACTGATGCCAGGTAGTCTACGAACTTCATAGAGTCAAGGTCTGTTGATCAACCTCCGTAATGGAGGCAGCTATTGAAGAATAAACAAGTTGTGTGACCCCTTTTTGGTATATGTTTGTACTCCAAGTAGTTTTTGCTGTTGTCATTAGTGCCAGGAAGTCTACGAACTCCATAGAGTCAAGGCCTGGGGATCAACCTCCGTAATGGAGGCAGTTATTGAAAAATAAACAATTTGTGTGACCCCTCATTGGTATATGTTTGTTTTCCAAGTAGTTCTTGTTGATGTCTTGGATTCCAGGTAGTCTTCAAGCTCCATAGAGTCAAGGTCTGTGGATCACCTTACGAAACGGAGGCAGTTATTGAAGAATAAACAAATTGTGTGACTTCTACCTGATATATGTTTGTATTTCGAGTAGTTCTTGTTGTTGTCGTGAGTTCCAGGTAGTCTACTCCATAGAATCAAGGTCGGTGGATCAACCTCTTTGATGGAGGCAGTTATTTGAAAATAAATAAGTTGTGTGACCCCTTCTTGGTATATGTTTGTCTTTAAAGTAGTTCTTTTTGTTGTCCTGGGCGCCGTAATGGACGTAGTTATTGAGCATTAAACACTTTTTGTGGCCCCATTTTGGTTCAGTATTATCCCGATTTTTTTCAGTCCTAGTGAATTTTGGGGAGATGAAATAGAAAAAGGCAAAATACGTGAAAGGAACCCGTAATTTCTTGTCGAAGAGGCTTACAAAATTCTTGACAGATTCTCTGTAATGATGCATAATAAACCACAGGCGGTGAAAGTTATTCCTTGAAATTTATTGTTGTTTTCGGTATTATTTGAAAACAATAGAAACGACAAAAAAAATTAAAAACTTTTGTGGTGATAAAATCGGGTCGAAAACGTGGTAAAATCGGGGTCGACAAAATCAGGGTAGACAAAGTCGGAGAATGACAAAATCGGGTCAATACTGTATATGTTCGCATTCCATGTGGTGCATGCTATTGTCGTGGGTTCGAAGTAATCTACGAACTTCGTAGAGTCAGGGCCTGCTGATTAACCTCCGTGATGGAGCCATTAATCGAAAAAATAACAAGCTGTGCAACCTCACCTGAGTGAATGTATGCATTCCAAGTAGCTTTAGCTGTTTCCATGGTACTAGGAACTGTGTATGAACTCGATACAGTTATGATTTGCAGATTAATCCCGAACGGGAGGCTGTTGGTATATGTTTGCATTCCAAATAGTTCAAGTTGTTGTCATAAGCTCTAGGCAGTTATTGACAAGGTGTACAACCTCATTTTGATATATTCGCATTCCAAGTACTTCTTGTTGTCATGGGTTCCATGTAGTATACAAACTTCATTCATATCACGTACGAAACTGTTTATTCCTTGGAAATGCAAAATGTGAATAAATTAGAACGAGATTACTTCACGCCAAAAACGTAAGGAAAAAACGGCGCTATATTAGATCATGTACCGTGTTATTATAGTTATTCGTAAAAGCCTAGAAGCCTTACTCCATAAATTTCTAGGATGGCCATTAGCATATTCCATGAACGCATTTTATTCTATGGACCACAAAGGCTTAGTACCAAATTTAAAACAGGTTGATATATCTCTGGTTAAGCAGGTAGATCCTAACGTCTTACTTCCCGGTTTTCTTGGATAACCATAAAAATTTGAAATAACGCATTCTGTTCTACGTACCATAAAGGGCATGTTTAGCTTTTCAAACAGGCCAAAGATCTCTAGTTAAGCGTGCAGGTCTTTTCCCAGGTTTTCTTGGATGACCATTAATCTATGCAATTGACGCTTTCTATTCTGTATACCACAAAGAGCATTTACCGTTTTTGAAACAAGCCAAAAGATCTCTGATTACGCGTGTAGATCTAAAAGGTATTTTCCGTGGTTTTCTTGGATGATCATGAACATATGCATTGAAGGCGTTCTCTTCTATGTACCACAAAGGGCATACGCCACTTTTGAAACAATTCGAAAGATCTCTGGATACGCGTGTAGATCTTAAGGCCATTTTCAGGGTTTTCTTGGATGAGCATGAACCTATGCAACGGACGCATTCTAATCTATGTACCACAAAGAGATTGTACCACTTTTTAAACAAGCCGAAAGATTTCTGGTTACGTATGTAGATCTTAAAGCATCTTCTTCTTCTTATTGGCATTACATCCCCACACTGGGACAGAGCCGCCTCGCAGCTTAGTGTTCATTAAGCACTTCCACAGTTATTAACTGCGAGGTTTCTAAGGCAAGTTACCATTTTTGCATTCGTATATCAATGAGGCTAACACGATGATACTTTTATGCCCAGGGAAGTCGAGACAATTTCCAGTCCGAAAACTGCGTAGACCAGCACCGGGAATCGAACCCAGCCACCCTCAGCATGGTCTTGCTTTGTAGCCGCGCGTCGTATCGCACGGCTGAGGAGGGCCCCTACCACAAAGGCCTTGTACCAGTTGTGTAGCAATCCGAAAGATCTCTGGTTACGCGTGTAGATCTAAAGACATATTCCCGAGTTTTCTTGGATGACCATGGATCTATGCAATGGACGCATTCTATTCTATGTACCACAAAGGAGTTGTACCACTGTTGAAACAAGTCGGAAGATCTCTGGTTACGCGTGTAGATCTTAAAGTATATTCCAGAGTTTTTTGGGAGACTATGAACCTATGCAATGGACGTATTCTATTCTATGTGCCACAAAGGGGTTGTACCACTTTTAAAAGAAGCCGAAAGAGCTCTGGTTACGCGTGTAGATCTTAAGACGTATTCCAGAGTTTTCTTGGATCACTATGAACCTATGCGATGGACGCATTCTATTCACAAAGGGGTTGTACCACTTTTGAAACAAGTCGAAAGGTCTCTGGTTACGCGTGTAGATCGTAAGGCCTATTCCAAAGTTTTCTTGGGTGACTATGAACCTATGCAATAGACGCATTCTATTCTCTGTGCCACAAAGGGGTTGTACCAATTTTGAAACAAGCCGAAAGAGCTCTGGTTACGCGTGAAGATCTTAGGGTCTATTCCAGAGTTTTCTTGGATCACCGTGAATCTATGCAATGGACGCATTCTATCCTATGTACCACAAAAGGGTTGTACCACTTTTAGAACAAGCTGAAAAAGCTCTGGTTACGCATGTAGATCTTAAGGCCTATTCCAGAGTTTTCGTGGATCACCGTGAACCTATGCAATGGACGCATTCCATTCTATGTACCACAAAGGAGTACCACTTTTGAAACAAGCCGAAAGAGCTCTGGTTACGCGTGTAGATCTTAAGGCCTATTCCAGGGCTTTCTTGGATGAATAGCGCTCCCACCTTTTACGCTCAAAATTCCAAATAACGCTCCCTATTTTTACGCCCTAAATTCGAAATAACGCTCCCTCTTTTTACGCTCTGATTCAATTTACGCTCCCCCGTTTTGGGCGCAAAAAGAGGTTTTGCAGTACTACACACTCAGTTTTTAATTCTGCAGCTCGGCAAAAATCCGCACAGCCGTCTGCCCAGCAAAATAAAAACTGATATCCCGGCAAAAATGACGTTTGTTAGCTGATTTTCGGCAACTTATTTGCTGATTTCCAGCAATGTTGACCGAAATCTCGGCAAAAAACATGTTTGCTGGGGCACGGCTGTGCGAAACTCGGTAAAAGTTTAACATTTTGCTGAGATCCCGGTAAATAAAATTAAGTGTGTAGATTTAAAATAGTCCGATAAATCTTAAAGTGACGGGTGTAGATCTTAAGGCCTAACTCCATGGGTTTCTTGAATGACCCAGAATCTCTTACGATGGTTCATTCTATTCTAACCATCCAAATGACATGTGCCATAATTTAAACAGTCCAACTGAACTTTAGTTACGCGTGTAGATCTGAGGACCTAACTCCAGGGATTTCTTGGGTGACCGAAAACCTCTGCCGTTGACTTATTTTATTCTTCACATCCAAAAGGGCATGTATCAGGTATCAGGTATCAGAACGTCGGCTCCAGGGGCACGTTCACCTCAATTTGGGAGATTTGTGCCATCGCCTTCACAGCCTTTTTCATCACACACCTGACGGAAAAGGAAGTGAACAAAAGGAAAGGAATGTGGATGGGAGAACAAAGGGAATGTTTGGAAAAGGGCCCTTGAAGAGGGCATACAACGCATTAGCGTACAAGAGCTTATAGCTCCTTACCACAACGGGTTATGAACAACAAAATACTCTGAAGGTTCAGGTTTCTGAAGTCAATTTCACTAAGTAAGTGTTTACCAAATATTTGGAAGCGCAATTGTGCATAGACTGGGCAGTTACATATTAGATGATAAGAAGTTCCATAATCGGATTCACAACTATCACAAACAGATGATTCAACGCGTTGAATATTTGCCATGTGATAGTTCAGTCGGCAGTGACCTGTCAAGGCCTTGACTAAGACACTGCAATTCTGTTTAGACAGATTAGCTAAATAGCTTGCTACTACCGGAGATGGCTCCCGGATGTACAATTTTGTTTGATGACATGAATCCAGACTACTCCAATGCCATTTGTGCTGAGTGACAGCCCAAGAGTTGATCAAAAGCTTCACCCAACACTTGGATATTGGAATAGCTGGCTCAGGACCAATAAAGTCATGCGATGCTCCATTACGAGCTAACTCATCAGCCAATTCGTTTCCAGCTATGGAAGAATGGCCAGGTACCCATATAAGGTGTAAAGTATTTACTGAATTCAGTTCCTCAATTTGAGTTCGACATGCGATTACTAACTTCGACCTTGAGTTGGCCGAGGCGAGAGCTTTAATAGCTGCTTGGCTATCTGAACAGAAGTATATTACTTTGCCCATAATGCGTTGCTGCAGTGCAGATTGCACTCCACACATGATGGCAAATATTTCCGCTTGAAAGACAGTGCAGTGTGTACCCAGTGAGTGTGACTGTTCCAATCTCAGCTCACGCGAATAGACGCCTGCACCTGCTCTACCTTCGAGGAGGGAGCCGTCAGTGTAACAAACAATGCTGTCCGACATACTTCTCTCCAAATAGCCAGATGTCCACTCATCCCGCGAGGGGAATTGTGTTGAAAATGTCCTATAAGGAAAACTACTAACGTGTGTGAGATCACTTGGAGCAAGGACAATTTTGTCCCAATTAACCATAAGCGGTAACAACGAAGTGTGTGTAGAACTGCGGTTTACAGGATTCTCTTCCATAAAACCGAGTACCCATAGTCGGTAAGTACAAGAAAATGCTTCTTGTTTGAGATGTATGTGTAGTGGGGTCACGTCGAAGAGAACTTCGAGAGCAGCCGTGGGAGTTGAATAGAACGCACCAGTCATTGCCATTAGGCACATCCTTTGAAGATGGCCTAATTTAGACTGAATTGTCTTCACTTCCCCTTTTTGCCACCACACAAGACGTCCATAAGCCAAAATTGGTCGTGCAACTGTTGTGTAAATCCATTTGATATATTTGGGTTTAAGACCCCAAATTTTACCAAAGGTTCGTCGGCATTGGCCGAAAGCCATACACGCCTTTTTGATTCTGAACTCAATGTTAGGAGTCCAGGAAAGCTTTGAATCCAAAATTAGACCCACATACTTTACTTGATCAGTTACATTGATTTCAGAACCAAAAAGATGTAATGGACGAATACCATTACGATTACGTTTTTCCGTGAAAAGAACAATAGATGTTTTATTCGGATTGACCGAAAGGCCATACTGGCGACACCAACTTTCAACTACCTGAAGAGCATTTTGCATCAGGTCGAATAAGGTAGTAATGCACAAACCCACTATCAATGTAAGATAGTCGTCGGCAAATCCATAGGTAGGAAAACCGCCATTATTGAGTAACCTCAATAGCGTATCTGCAACGAGATTCCACAAAAGTGGAGATAATACTCCCCTGTGATGGCGTCCGCAGACCCTTGATTTCCTAATCCCTGCTTGATGTAATGTCGAGTAGAGATGTCGGTTTTAAGCATCTGGTGAATCCATTTGGTAATAATATTAGGTAGCCCATGACAACGTGCGGCTTCCAATATCGCATCGAAAGACACGTTGTCGAAAGCACCTTCAATATCTAAGAAAGCACCCAAGCACGATTGCTTTTGAGCGAATGCTTTCTCGATATCGTACACAACCTTGTGTAGAAGAGTCACGGTGGACTTTCCAGATTGGTAAGCATGTTGATTAACATGAAGAGGCATGTTTGCCAAACAGTCATCACGAATGTGATGATCGATAATACGTTCTAAGCATTTCAGAAGAAATGAGGTCAGACTGATGGGTCTAAAACTCTTTGCTTCTTCATACGAAGCACGTCCTCCTTTTGGGATAAACTTTACAGTGACATCCCGCCAGGATATGGGAATATACCCAGTAGCAAAACTGCATACTAAAAGCTTTTTCAAAACATGTTTGATATGTTCAAAACCTCTCTGAAGTAGAACAGGATAAATCCCATCCTCCCTGGAGATTTGTAGGAGCAAAACTGTTAAGTGCCCATTGAATCGATTCAGTAGTTATGATTCTACGTGCTTGAGCCCAAGACCCATAGCTACATGAAAAGACATCAGGATCATCCGAAGATGTTATATCGACACATCCAGGGAAGTGCGTATCAAATAAGTGCTCTAACGATTCTTCATCAGAAGAAGTGTAGTCGCCATTTGGCTTGCGAATTTCGCCAACTTGGAAATCCTTGGATCTCGCAAGAATTTTATTCAATCGACTGGCTTCACTCAAATTGGAAACATTTGCACAAAGGTTTTTCCAGCCGGATCGTTCAGCAGATCGTAGAGCCTTCTTGTAAGCTTTGCGAGCCAACTTGAAAGAATCCGTCCCTGCTGAATGGCGTCTGTTCCAACTCCTTCTGCACTGCTTCCTTAGCTTAGCCAAATCGGAATTCCACCAAGGGTTCCTCTTGAGGTTTTTACAGAACGTAAAGGGCAAGCTTCTTCGAAAGCTTCCACGATGTGCAACGTTGTAGTATCAACTGCATCATCCAAGTCGGTAGGAGTTTCTATTGAAGGTAGATATCCATGAAATTTGGTAGAGAGCAACTCTGTGTAAAGATCCCAGTTTGTTGAACGGGGATTTCTAAAACGCAAGGTCTGCGAAGTAACATTCAAATGATCAAAGTAGATGTAGCGATGGTCAGATATCGATTCCTCATCTGACACATGCCAATTCGTCAATTCGTGACTGATTCTATTGGAGCAAAGGGTTATGTCTAACACTTCTGCTCTATTAGATACCATAAAGGTTGGGCGATTGCCTATGTTAAGTAAACTAAGTTCGGTACTACTTAAGTATTCCATCAAGCTGGAGCCTCTCAGATTGATATCCGAG
This sequence comes from Armigeres subalbatus, assembly GCF_024139115.2. Lineage (NCBI taxonomy): Eukaryota > Metazoa > Arthropoda > Insecta > Diptera > Culicidae > Armigeres > Armigeres subalbatus. The sequence continues at coordinate 207,119,516 of NC_085139.1, read as the reverse complement.
CTACCCCAGATGATGTGATGAGCATTAGCATCACTGCCGACAATTAGCGGAAGGCCTTTTGAAGTGCAATATATGACAACTCGTTTGAAAGCATCCGTAGGGGATGGTTCATCATGTGGTAGATAAACCGAACAATAGACGTATTTCCTGACGGGGGTTCCGCCAGTTGCATCAATTGTGACAGCACATACATCTCTGGTTGTTAGTTCAGAGATAAGTGTAGCAACAATAGCATTGTTAACAAGCACACATGCACGCGGCATTGATCGAGAGTTTGCCATTTCTTTACTGAAAGCAGCAAAACCGGGTTCACTAGGTTACCTAGGTAGAAGCTACCCTTGCGGAAATAGGGTTCCTGCACCAAAGCCACTTGGGATTTGCCATTTTGCATAAGTCTACAAAGATTAATCGTTGCTGTTCTTTTATGCTGAAGATTGATTTGAGCTATCTTAACTGAAGCCATTGCAAATTAAGATAATGCACTCTACAACTTCAGCATTAATATGAACAGCAACGATGAAACCAAATTGGTATCTTATCAAGAAAGTCGAAGACGAAACACAGAGTACAATGTGTATAACGCATAAAGCGAATCCATATAGGTGACAATTTGTTGAAAAACTAAATAAAAACATGCTCATAATCCCACCCTTATTTAACCTCAAGTTGAGATTGAATAAGAGTAGCCGATTATTTCGGAGAAGCAAAAAGTCAACTACGCCATAGCTCCGGTTAGCGCAGTAAGGGCTAGATACTGTGAAGGGTGCCCTGGTGCTTCACAGGCTCCGTTAGCGGTTAGGTTCTTTTTAAACCCCGCTAACCATTCATTCGTAGGCACGGTAAGCATAAAGCCGCATCACACCAAGAATTTGGGGTCACCTGTATGGTGGACTTCTACCACCGGAACAGGCAATCCGTAGCGTTATTCTTAGCCAGATAACTGGCTGCCGACACCACACAGCTATCTTGGCTGTTCGGGGAGAGAAGTTGACATTGACTTTACGTCAACTCTCAATGTGGCCGAACAGCCGAAAAAATGTGCCATAATTTAAACAGTCCAACTGAACTTTAGTTACGCGTGTAGATCTGAGGACCTAACTCCAGGGATTTCTTGGGTGACCGAAAACCTCTGCCGTTGACTTATTCTATTCTTCACATCCAAAAGGGCATGTACCACATTTAAAACAGTCCGATTGATCTCTAGTTACGCTTGTAGATCTGAAGACCTAACTCCATGAATTTCTTGGATGACCGAAAACCTCTGCCGTTGACTTGTAATATTCTACATCTACACATCCAAAAGGATTTATTGGATGCCCAAAAATCTATGCTGAAAAAAACTCTATTCTGAGTTGTCTCTTGTCTATTTACTTCTCTCCCTTCGCTTCTATTCTTGCTTTTTTTCTCTATTCTTCAATTTCACTCCTTGTACCTTGCACCTCTCACGTCTCGTTTCTCACTTCTCACATCTTATTTATCAATTGTCATATTCCTCTTCATGCTTTTTTACTCATTTCTCACACAAAGTATCTCGCTTATTACTTCTCCCCTTCTACTACTTGCTTCTCGCTTTTCACTGATCACATCTTATTTCGCACTTTTTACTGCTTGCCTTTCGCTTCCCACTTCTCATTCTTTTTTCTTGCTTCTCCCATCTCCCTCCTCAGTTCTCATATCCCAAATCCAGCTTACAATTCACGATTGATTATAAAACTATTTAGAACTTTTTAGTCAAATTCTGAATTCCTACTTCTCACTTGTTGTTTCTCATTTCTCACTCCTCATCACTCATAACTTTTCACTTTTATTTTCTCACTTTTTTACTTTTTAATTGATAATATTTCAAAAATAAATTATTATCGGCACATGCCCTTCTCAAACTATGACATCCATAGTCAAGCACATTCGATGGGCGCGTTTTATCCTCCATGCAGAGGTTTTAATAAAATGTGTGTTTTTCTATGAAAAATGTAGTAAAATTAACGTTTTAGTAACGTGGTACAATCCTTACTAATTTGTTTTTGCAGACATGTGCAAAGATTATCGAAAAAATGTTTTTATCTAGTGGAAAATCCTTAAGGGAACGGAAGCTTAAATTTTATCAAAAAGCGGAAAAAACAAATTAATTTTTAAAAATTTTATTATAGATGTCTTGACTATTATTTTTAATTTGTTGATCTAAAAACATGTTTAGACGCCAGCTGCCATAGGTTTTGTAACTTAATTTAGCCTATTAACCAAGAAAATGCAATGGCTCGTATTAGCTGACTGGCGCATTTTAAACCTAGTTCCCCTATTTTTCATTCTGCCATTTTTGCCTTTCTCGTATACCAAGTATACGTAAAGGCTATATGATCACTCTAAAACCAAACTTTTTATAGTAGGCTCGGAGACCCATAGTGTTATATACCAATCGACTCAGCTCGACGAATTGAGGTGATGTCTGTTTGTGTGTATGTATGTGTGTGTGTATGTGTGTATGTGTACAACATTTTGTAGACACACTTTTTGGAACTTAGCATTGGCCGAATCACTCGCAACAAGTTCCATTCGATGGGAAATTCTGTCCCATTGTTTGCTATTAAAAATTGGCCATATTGGACTATGGGATCAGACGTTATGGCCAAAATACTATTTTCTATGCGCAAAACACGCTAAAAACACTCACTCATACTTTTTAGTATTTTTTTGCACGAGAAAGGCGCCAACACCGAGGCGGTGGATTAATTTGGTTTTTTTTTTTAAATTTTGTGTAACGGTTGGCTTCTAAAACAAAACAAAATTTTTCCATCAACAACTCAATGGCTTTTAAAACTGCTCCACAACTGTGTACAACATTTTGTTTGGCCAAACACTTCATAAAAGTAGCTGCAAATGTTTTCACGTTCGGGTAAAGTAATGTTTTGTTTTGTTTACAAATAAATATGGCTGAATCGAAATTCTTTTAATTTTCAACATAGGGCACTCAGTCCGAGTTCTGCCCCGGTCGAGTATAGACGCTTACTGGCAATCAGAGCTTAAAATATTCATCTTCATGAAGCAACTTCGGTCCGAATTTTGACAAACATCGCATGAATATTCAAAACATAGAATGACATAGTCAGACGACTACTCCACGAACTCATTCATTCGACTGTCACTGAATGTGTTTACTATGTGCAGAAAAAACATAATTAGCATTGTTTATGTTGATGTTTACCGCTGAAAGTGCCTCGCGGATGAAAATCGGATTCAGTCCTGTGTGATAAATCACTTTACTCATTTAAAACGTATTCAGATTTCAGATAATCTATCAATTTGTAAAATGTGCATAAATATTCAATGACTAATATTCAACTGAATATTGACTGTCCAGAGCCGACTATGAATGTTTCGGAAGTGAACTGACAAATGAAGAAAAATGGACTTCACTAAAAATTTTCGATTATTTTACACTCTGCTGGCAATTAATTAAACCAACTACCGCGATCGCGAAAGTATCATATTACCCCCGACCGAGACCGTGAAAGTGTCGAATCACCAATTACTAGTGCCGTCGACCGAAGCGTAAACAACATACATAGGGCTCTGAACTTGAATAAACCCTGCGCCACCGGCGACACCAACTTGCCGGATGAGTGCATCCAATTTCCCCCGACTGGGGGAAACCTCTGGGGGAAACCCCAGAGAAATGATAATGGTGAAGGAAAGGATTGAAGAGGATACAAATTTCCACGGAGTTTCCCTGATACTTGTGAAAAAACAATCCAAAGTTACTGTGGAAGCGGAACCAGCGCAAAGAAAACGAAGGATGGAATTCTAGTGACGGTGAGGAACGAACACCAGGCAAAAAACCTGGCTAAAATTGAAAAATTGTGTGACGAAATTACCGTCAAAGTGTACGAGCACAAAACTTTAAATTCGAGCAAAGTAGTGATAGTCTGCCGAGACTTGAAGGAAGTGAGTGACGACGAGCTTCTGGAAAACCTATCCTCCCAAAGAGTTACGGAAGTCAAACAGTTGATGAAAATGCGCGACAATGTTAAAATTCCGATGGGAGTTTTCGTTCTTACGCTTAAAGGAAAAACACCCCCCAAAGAAGTTAAAATTGGATACACTGTGCTGGAAACAAGACCATGGTATCCAAATCCGATGCGTTGCTTTAAGTGCCTAAAGTTTGGCCACATTGGAAGAAACTGTTCAAGTGAGAAAAAGTGCGGGAAATGTGGAAATAACTATCATGAAGAATGTGAAAACCGAGAAAAGTGTATAAATTGTGGAAACGAGCACGGAGCGTTCTTTAATGGATGCCTCGTCTTAAAAAGAGAAAAGGAAATAATAAAAATCAAAGTGGATAAAAACTTGTCTTTCTGGGAAGCCAGAAAAATGATAGAAGATCAAAGCTCGAATACTTACGCCGACCAAGTGAAACAACTAAACGAAGAAAAGAAAACCCTTGAAGAAAAGATCAGAGCTGACATCAAAAATCAGTTCGAAGTGAAGCTGAAGGAATACAAAGAAGAAATCAAAAAAGTCACAAATGAAAACGAGAAAAAGATGGAATCCATGGAGGAAAAATACAAAGCACTGAACCACGAACATCTGGTATCAGTCTACAAAGAGGAGAAAACAAGAAGAAAAGCAGCCGAGAACGAACTTGAAAGTCTGAAAAAAGACAACAGTAAACTACAAGCAACATTAAATTTGTACGCACCCTCCCATAGCGGACAGAAGAACCCAACTAAGCACACAAGAAGTCAAGAGAAGCAGCCAAGTTCACCTCCAAGGAAAAAAGGAAACAAAATGAAAGCAGTTGCCGAAGAAGTAGGATATATTTCCACAGACCCAGAAAATAACTCAGATGACGGAAACGAGAAAATGAAATCCTAGAAAATAATAGCAAAACCAAAAAGCTTTTCAAAATAGCACAAACAACACAAGACCACTCAAGTACAATCAGCAGTGAACATTATATAATTTCATGGAATGTAAGAGGCTTAAGAGGAAGAAGGCCTGACCTCAACATCCTTGCAAGCACTTACAATACATTAGCTATTTGCCTTCAAGAAACTATGTGCCAAAATGACAACCAATCAGAAATCAGAGGATATTCAATATACCATCGTCCAAGAACAAATGGAGCAAGAGCAGCAGGCGGTGTAATAATCGCAGTAAAAAACGACATCGATAGTCAAATCATAGATATTGATACAGATCTAGAAGCAATTGCAGTTAACATCGGAGCACCACTGAACGCAAACTTACTAAACGTATACCTCCCTCCGGGGGAACAGATCACAAAAGAGGATATTATGGCTTTAATAGATCAAATTCCTGAACCTTTCATCCTGGTAGGTGACATAAATGCCCATCATCCCTTATGGGGATCGGAAAATATCAGCACTAGAGGTACAACAATAGAATCAATAATAAACGAAAAGAACCTGGTAGTTCTGAACAACGGTGAGAAAACCTACATAAACAGCGGCACAGGAATCGGATCTTGCATCGACATTTGCCTCTGCTCTAATCAACTAGCGGGAATATTGGAACTTACCGTCTGTGACAGAGGCGTCGCGTGGTCAATTCTTCAACCTGTGCACCGAGCAGTGTATTTCGGTTTTCAGTTGTTTGATGTAGCTGTCAATGTATCACCATTAAAATTACGAGTAAGCACGCGCCGGTGATACTTTTTTTTAAATTATATTTGTTGTAGAAAAAAAGTTAAGCATTCCATAATGTAAATTATGATGAGTTGATAATTGTTCGTGCTTCCCAAAATTAAATATTTTGAGAAAAAACCTGACCTGAAAAAGGGACCTGAAATGACACATGCAATATGAAAGATCTATCTTCAACCGTGTTTCCCATATGTTTCGTCTATCTGCTTCTAAGCTACATCTAATTTATCGAATTAAGCTCAAACTAAACTTAAAGTGAAAGTGGGTTTAATTGAAAAACAAACTAATCTGGGGAATCATAATGCTTTTCAATATGACATATAAGACAGCTATTCAATGAAACGGTATCTTTTAATTTTAATTCAAGTTATTTCGTAGAATGAGACAAGTCTTAATAATTATGTGTTCATAAAATTGAAATATATTAAGAATGATTAGACAGGTAATACACATTTGTAATTAGCATGTCATACATATCAGAAAAATGGGGTCTCTACAATGAAGCTTATACAGATATGTTCCGGTCCGTGAGTTTCAGTTGATAAACTGTTCCGTGACAAAATCGGCATAAGCCTTTCGCCATACTGATTTGAGAAAGTTAACTCCTAGTGTGCCGCTGTAAACACGCTCAAAGCAGGCATATATTTATATCTTATGATCACATAAATATTTTTGGGCATATATCTCAGCTTAGGACAATTTTTTTGTAGACATATTTCTTGTTCTAGGAAAGGATGTGACAACTCAATTGAGACTGCCTTGTTGTTTTTAGTCGGTTGCTCTGACGAGGGGGTCGCCAGTGCAGCCAAAGTAATTTGGTACAGAATCTTCTAAATATCATGTATCAAAACTTGATGTTTTTCTTCTTGTTCCATCCATTATTTATGTAAGAGAAGCGAAAGACTAACAGTGAGAATTTTTCGCTACTGAAAAAATGACTTTGAGATCGAAAACGACGGAAAGGTGAATTATAATGATTAAAATCAACAGTTTTAAACCTTTACAACCCTTGAGAATAATTTATATGACGTTTGCAGTTCAATATAAATTTACTTTACTAAAATTGGAACTCAAACATTTACGTATTTTGCTTAATACCAACTTTACAAACCTACAACACGGCCAAGCAAACAACATGCTGCCCTACGAAAAACGCGCCGCCACCAATCGAAGTAATCGATTGTCATTTTCAACCAATCAGCAACCGGTACGAGTGTGACAGCAAATCGGTACGATTTTTACTGACTACTTGGCACATCCTATCTTAGTTCTTGATGCATTCGAGGATATGTACTCCATTATAGTTTGGACGGCCTAAAACATCCGAAAAAGTATTTCAACGACTTTTCAGTTATATCAGAACGCTACATAACAGTGTAATCCTTCGTCCTGAAGTAATAAAGGGCAAACAAACCCGCATCTTATCACTTTTATTTCGATGAAGTCGGTGAAAAGAATCCTCTCTTGTCAGTTACGGTCTTATAACCGTTAGTGCTTGAAATATTATAAATACAACATTTAACCAAAAGCTAACCCAAGTTAGTTTATTTTAAAGGCTAAATCTCTAAAAAAATTATTGAATTTTCTTGTTGATAAAAATGGAATAATTTTGTTGACGAAATCGGAGCGTGACAAAATCGGAGTGTGATAAAATCGGAACGTGATAAAATCGAAACATATCTGTAATCTAAACGTTACTCAATTATTAATTATTCTATTTTAGTTTATTTCTCATATGAATCTTTTTTTTCCGAAGGGCTGTTTTCATACCACGTGGACAGATGTCGAACAATTTTTGATGTGTACTTCCCTACATCAGCGTACACATCTGATCATGCAGTTTATCATTAATTTGTGTAAACCATGGACATTTTCCCTACCTCTCTACCCGCTAAGTTGTCCACATGATATACGAATAGCCTTTGGATATTGGATTTGACGAAAAAAAATCATCATGAGCCATAATCCCCATCAATTTGAAATATTAAAAAGCTTGTGGTCCAATGTGCTTATTCAAAACCGGACTTTCGCCATGATGGAACTTGAGAGAGCAAAAAATTCATTTAATCACCGCCTCTTTTCTTTTTTCTATTTTGTTCCGATTGCGCGCTCTTCAACCAAACGCACATGCGCTGTTGGAAGCGGTATGGGTTACCTACTCGGTAGGCACCAAACCGATGTGCTTTTCTGCATCGGCACCAAACCGTGCACTGCAAACGATGAACGCTTTGGCTACCTATAAATCGCCGATTGCGGTTAAAGCGGATGACCTACACATACAAAATAATGCGTGTATAATGCATGGCAAACCGTTCTCTGCTGAAAGTGCACGTGTTGGACAACATGTGGCGGTGCGTCGTCGTTTCGGTATCGTGGAGTAAAATATAACGCGCCCCCATCGTGGCATTTCGGTTGCCTCATATCACGTGTCGCCTGTAAAAATTCCGTGCATATTTTACGATTACTTCTACTCAATCGTTAAATATGTACTAAACATATGACAAATGCACATAATCCAAGTATTTGTATAAGAATGACAAGAAATCTATTGAGAGTTTAAATGTTAGGGACAAATAGCTACCTGTGCAGTGCACAGGTTGCACATGCGGACGCGACGCCTCTGGTCTGTGAGGATTCACACGGAAGTGATCATATTCCACTAATTATGTCGACACCGTCAAAATCGCCAGCAAGTGATCGTATTCCAAGATGAAAAATAGAAGATGCGGATTGGGAAAAATTCCAAAATAACATTAACATTGAGACGAAAAATGATGTCATCGATCAAGTAGAAGAAATAACTAAACAAATAATAATAGCAGCAGAACAATCAATTCCAAAAACTAAACCAACAACTGCTGGAAAACGTGTGCCATGGTGGAGCAAAGAAGTAGCCACAGCTGTAAAAACTAGAAGCTCTACGTAAACTTAAAAATAACAAGAACAAACCTCCAAGCCCGCAACTAATATACGAATATCAAGACGCCAATGACAGAGCACAAAAAATCATCACAGAAGCAAAAACTAGCTCTTGGAAAGAATTCGTCAGCAAATTCAACGTTCATACTCCGGCCAAAGAGATGTGGAGCAATTTTAGGAAAATTCAGGGAAAATACCAATCATCAGCTATCAGAGAAATCAACTTTAACGGCCAACGCATGAACACAAACATTGAAATAGCAAACAGCCTAGCTGACCACTTTGGAAAAATATCAAGCGATAAAGAGTACAATCAAAACTTTATACCATTGAAGAACAGGATCGAGCAAACACCTCTCGAAATAAGAAATGAGGATACAGCAGAGTACAACGCACCATTCTCCAAAAACGAACTAGCAGAGGCAATGGAAGGATTAAAAGGGTCATCTCCTGGTCCAGACAACATACACTATGCCATGATCACTCATTTGCCAGTAGAATATAAGAACCTCTTGCTGAAAACATACAACTGGTTGTGGAATGAATCCATGTATCCAGTTAGCTGGACCAAATCATTCGTAGAACCTATTTACAAAGGAAAAGGGGAAAGAAACAACCCTGGAAACTATAGGTCTATCTACCTAAACAGTTGTCTTGGAAAGATCATGGAAAGAATGATCAACAACAGGCTAATGTTCATCTTAGAAGAAAAAAATCTAATCAATCAACACCAGTATGCCTTTAGGAAAGGTAGATCTACTACCGATTATCTGGGCCATTTTGACAACATCGTGAGAGAAGCAATGCATAAAAAACGGTTAACACAAGCAGTTTTTCTGGATATTAAAAAAGCCTACGACACAACCTGGCGCAGATTAGTTCTGAATAGAATAAGCGAATGGAAAATAGGAGGAAACCTCATCAAATATCTTCAACAAATGCTGATGAAAAGGAGCTTCAAAGTTAAGGTAAACGGCACATACTCCCGCGACACGCTAATGGAAAATGGTTTGTGTCAAGGATCAGTTATAAGCGTGACCCTGTTCTTGATAGCTATAGACACCATATGCTCAGACCTACCACCAAACGTCCAAGTCTTACTTTATGCAGATGACGTAGCTTTGATATCCAGCGACAGTAACCAGAAGAAAATATCTAAAAACCTGCAACTTGCTTTGAAAAAAATTGAAGCTTGGGAAACCCACACTGGATTCAAGATCTCAGCCGAAAAATGTGCAACCGTAGTATTCAAAAAAGCGAGATCAAAAAAACAAGCCAACGTAAACCTTAAAATTAACAACGACATAATACCGTACAAGCTCAGTCATAAATGTCTTGGAGTAACACTAGACCAACACCTAACATTCAAAATACACATCGAAGAAATAAAGGCAGCATGCCAGCAAAGAATACAGTTTTTACGTTGCACAATCATCAAACAATGGGGTGCAGACCGGCAAGCTTTATCAAAAATATACAAATCAGCTGTACTAGAGAAAATGCTGTACGGCGCGCCAATCATCTCCTCAACCTGTGAATCTACAATGAAGCAGCTAGAGAGCATACATAACCAAGGATTACGAATAATAACAGGAGCTTTTCAAACCAGCCCAATAGAAACCCTACAAGCCGAATCGGGTATACCAAGTCTTAGAAGTTTCTTCAGTCAAAGACTCGCTATCTTCGCAACAAAGCAAACAAACAATGAACAGGCTTTAACAAATAGTGCAACAGACGAAGAGAATAACAACAGCTCAGGAGAATTGTGGGCTCAAGGCCCAGCATCAGAGCCAAACAATATCAGAACAAGAAGCAAGAATATTATCGAAAATATTGGAATTCCTCTACCACCAAGCAAATCCCTAAATATACCAAAAACTCCGCCATGGATAAGAAAAGACATTCTAATAGACAAAACAATGATGTCCGCTAGTAGAAACGGGAAAACCCCAAATGAACTTAAAAAACTGTTTGCTGAAAGAATCCACACCAAATATAAGTTCTGCAAGCTGATATACACGGACGGATCAAAAAACGACTCTAAAACGGGATACAGCATAGTAACCGACGAAGGAATCATACGCAAGCGAACCCATAGTCTACTCAGTATTTATAGTGTGGAGAGCCTTGCAATAATAGAGCTTGAGCTTGAGCTTGAGCTTGATTGACTGCTCGTAGTTGCTACTCCATTATGACCAGATCAGTTGTTCTTGTACAGGGAACCAACAGATGTTTGCTTGGGACTAGCACACATCTTCAATGTACAAGTACTGGTGATCTCATTTGTTAGATCATACTGGCGCCTGCCACGTCAGAATGCAAGTCAACTCGCCCACTGCAAGCCGAATATACCTCTGCACTTGCCACGAGTTCATGCGGAATTTGTTGGAATTTCTGGGTTAGGTTGGAGAGGCAGAGGTCCGTCTTGGTTAACGAGCTGCCAATGTGATAGATAGGAGAAGGTAACTGATGGAATTTCTAATTGGATGTAGGAAACGAGCTCTATAGTTCATTTCCAATTCTAGCAGATTACTGTTAGAATACTCAAGTTGAAGGTATAGGAATAGTATTGGAAACGGCATGGAAATCCATTTCCAGTTCTAGCGATTGCTAGAACATGAGAAATAAAGAGAAAGATACAAAGTAGGAGAATGGAACGGACCTGGGATTGAACCCACGACCTCCTGCGTATGAGGCAGAAGCAGTAGTCATATGACTACCAAGCCCGCTTGTGGAGAGCCTTGCAATAATAGAGGCCCTAAACTGGATTTCAAACCAGGAAAGAGTAGGCGCATATATTATTTGCACCGATTCTTTAAGTGTTGTCACATCACTAGAAAAGAAGAAAATCAGAACCAGCTTGAAAGACGAGATAGTTCATCTGTACACCAACATAGGGAAGAAAGGTACATCGGTAACATTCATGTGGGTCCCTAGTCACATAGGCATCCCAGGAAATGAGAAAGCGGACAAAGAAGCAAAGAGTGCGCTAGAGATGAGCACAATTACGTGGAAAACAGTTGATCACCGCGAAATAAAACCATCATTAAAAATAGTATGACTAAAAATGGGAATCCGAATGGAATTCAACAGCCCACAACAAACTTAGAGAGATAAAAAACACTACCAAACCATTCAAAGAGGCGCTAACAGGAAATCGCAAAGAAGATGTCATACTCAGCAGACTACGAATAGGCCACACCCGGCTAACACATGCATATTTACTGGAAAAGGAAGACCCACCAAAGTGCGTAAAATGTAACCACCCACTCACCATTAAACACATTATCGTTCAGTGCCCTGGATACGACGACGCAAGAAAGAAAATCGGGCTCCAACCAAACATGGAGGAAGCATTAGCCGACGACAACAGTCAAGCAAAAAGAGTACTGGAGTTCTTTAAAGAAATATCGCTGATTGACGCGATTTGACCCCAAAGTGAAACCTTGAAGAAGAAGATGGAAACACCTTGATGAAGATGAAATCGCTGCAACAACTCTCAAGGAGAAAACGAACGATGTCATACAACGTAGTAATTTAAGCAGTGTCAATGAACTCTGTAAACTCTTGACAGACTCGAATAAAATTTTAAAGAGTCTCTAATAAAAAAACATAGGGCACTGCACGGACTGCTTTGTCTCTTTCTCGCTGCAAAGAAATTAGAAAACAACAAGGCCAATAAACAAATTTCATGAAGAACGAAAAAGAAAGAGATTCTTCCGTGCAGTGCCCTATAAGGGAAAAAATCAGTGGTATGAATATTGCCATGGCATACTTTATAAAAATAGAGATTGAAAACAAATCTAATAATTTGTTTTTTTTTTAATTCAACTTGAGTCTTTTACTCTCAGAAAAAAATCGTTTAACCACACCAAGTTTTTTTTTCTGTTATGCTGTAATGGAAAAGTGAAAAAATAACGTTATTGAAAGTAGTTGCATAATAAAGGTTAAGTATCCAATTACTTAATATGAAACATATGGTCAAATTACTTACAAAACCCTACCTGAACCTCCATTGGGTGTTTGATTTTTCAGTTCACTATCGGTCTATAGCGTTAATAAATGTACAACGCCAAAAGGTGTGAACACGTAATTTATATAAAGTGTTTTGCTAAACATTGAGCCTTGCCGTAGACAAGTGTTTATCTAGTTAAACTTTATATTAATTGTTATTGTAAATCCTTTCAAATTAGATTATATTTCTAGTCGTTCAACTGGATTCCAACTGGGGTCCAATTTCAGGAAGTGTATCTGCAGCAACCAGTTCACGATCTTTTCCCTGGAGGCTTGGGTTGGGCTGCATTGTCGAGCTTATTATAATAATCACGTCCAAACGATACTGCACCGGTCCCCGGCCAGTCGCAATGGTGGCGATCGAAAGGAAGCATGCTCACTTTATGAAACATTTAATAACAATAATAACGCTGGCACACAGTTTGGCCAGCGGGCTTGCATCAGCATCACTTTGCCAAGATCGCAATCGCAATAGTGGAGCGGAGTAGAAGATATACACAGCGAAAAGAAGCGTTCATATCTATAAAAAGATGTAAATTTCACCACCAAGTAAAGCAGTTGGCCTGCCATCAGCAGCGCCCCCATCGTAATGATAACGACGTGAACGACCCAACGCTCTCCGTAGGTACGCGCAAAAAGGCAATGTGACGATAAAACCTACCCCCGGGGAGTTGTTGCGAGTTTAGTGCAATGCAATGGAATCGGGATGCAGTTGTTTCCGCTCATAGATTCTGTGGTATGACGCGTGAGTCGTAGACTGAATGATTCGGAATGCGTCTTGTTATTGAGATAGTCCGATCTTATTATCTGTAATAAGATCAAACAAAATCGATTGGGAAGCACTATCATGGCTGATGATTGGCGTTGGAGTTACAAAGCTTAATTCTGGGCAACTTATCACGAAATTCATTTACAAATTTGACGTCCAATGATTGTTTTTTTCTGCTCCTTCATATATATATTTTTTAATTTACTCACATATTCGGGTTTGACTTTTTTATCTCCACCGCGGGTCACCAACTTCTCCAGCTTGTCCAGATTGACCAGCAACTTCTCTTCGTCCTTCAAACGCAGCTCCTCCGCAATGATGGACAGATCGCGAACTGGGTCTACCTCACCTTCGACGTGCGTCACATCCGGATCATCGAATGCACCTAAGGGAAACGAAACCAGATAGAGATATATTGAAACCTACTCAAAATGGACCATAACGGCAATAATAAGCGGAAAATCCGATCAAATTCAAATTAAATAAATGCACAAACCCACGCGCTGGGAGATCAAAGACCCACCGAGCCGCCAACGAGTAGAAAACCGTGCCATTTCTCTTCGTGCGTCATGAGCACTCCGACCCTCTCGTTCCCAGGGCCCGGCATCCACCTCGAAGGTAGAAATGTAATCAATTTGAAACGATGTAAAAATGTTGCCTTTTCTCTCGCTAAAATTACTATCATCAGTGACCAATGGCAGCTCCGGCGGCAACTTTTGCCTAAGTAGAAGGAAAAACAAAGCGAATTTGCTCACCACTCACCGAAAGGGAGGGGGAGCGCTCGCGCAGAAAAAAAATAGCGACAAACATAAAAAGCTTATGGGTCCCAACCCGACCGGAACCGATAATGGCTGTGGGAACGTGCCGTTTTTACGGCCCATCGGGACCGAGATTGCGGTTTTTCTTCTGAAGCAAGATCTGCAAATCAAAATCAAACAAGCCTCCCTCGGTCTGCGGTCTTTTTTTTCCGCGGGGCGATGACGGGTTTACCCGGCAATCTTCACGTTGTAAAAGCGTTGAAAATTGGACTTTTATTCGATTGAGATGTGCAGCACCGCAAATTGTGTTGACTGGAGGCGGTTCTGTATTATGTGTATCACTCTATTTTATGGTAACAGAATCTTGGGCATTTGTATTTTTGTGTTTACATAATTAGAAATATGTAGGTACTTCGGAAACAATTGTAGGCTAAATTGAATTGAAAACATTTATGATCGAAGGTCATCCGATTAAAGACGAGTGGACATTGTGTCGTGGAAATCGCGGTAATTAGATTTTGGGAGTTAAATGACTGAGCGAGACGGCACACGGCTATAAAAATAGAAAGAAACGTTTTGCCGAAAGTCATTTGACCGGAAACCAATTTCATCCAGCCGAAAGCGGAAAGCGACATACAGCCGAAAAGGGCATATGGCCAAGTTGGTAATTTGACCGAAAAAGTCGTTTCGCCAAAAGGTCATTAAATTTTGTCTGAAAATGCCGTCCGAAATAGCCGTTTGGTCGGAAATGTCATTTGCTGCAGGGATCATATGACCAAAACTGTCGTTTGGTTGAACAATAGAAAATGTGAAAAGTGGGGATTGATCAACATTCTAACAACCAAGCCTCCCAAACATTCGGAACGCTTTATAAGATATTTTGGAATCCGTAAGATTTAGAAAGTTACAGTCTTCCACAAATTTGTTCAGGAGGTCAAAACGAAACTGTCGCAGATCGTATTATTTTGGAACTCTTCCACTTGGCGGCGTTAGTATATATAGAAATACTCCTTGGGTTAGATATTGTTGCCGTCTTCTACAAATTTGTTCTAAGTTAAGTATCCCATTCAACACCTAAGCTAAAGACCAATAAAATAGCTGTTAAAGATGGTATCTGGTAGCTGAGCTCAACAAGATGGGCCCGGAAAAGCTGGTTACTTGGCTGCACAAACTGATAGTCAGAATCTGGGGAACTGAACAGCTACTGGAGGAGTGGAAGGAAGGGGTCATATGCCTCATCTACAAGAAAGGCAAAAAGCTGGAGTGTGAAAACTTTCGAGCGATCACCATCCTAAATCATCTTTTGTCGTCTGTCACCAATAGTGAATAAGTTCGTTCACCAGATCAACGGACCAGATCTTCACTGTACGGCGAATCCTTCAAAAATGCCGTGAATAACAGGTCCCAATGCACCATCTGTTCATTGATTTCAAGACGTATACGAAATGCGCAAGGGACTAAGACAAGGTGATGGACTTTCGTGTCCAAGGGCGTAGCCAGTGCACTGTACATTCAATCATATTCAGAAATAGGTGGTTGAAATTCAAAATATTCTCAAAAAACTTATAAAGGAATCCAGGATCCATAATATATGAAAGTTCAAAATAACTCGAAACATTTCAAGAATTCTCCTTGAAATCTTTATGGAGTAAATTCCGAGTGAAGTCCGGAAAGAGTTCTAGGACGATTCCGCGGAAAAAATTCGGAGAAACTCCTGAAGGAATTTTATGGACAAGTACCTGAAGGAATTCTCGGGAAAATACCTGGAAGAATTTCCGGGGAAATACTTGGACGAATTCCTGGAGAAATTCCTAAAGAAATTTCTAGAGGAATTCTTGAAGGATATTCTGAAGTAATTGCGAAAAGAATTCCAGAATGAAATCCTAGAGGATTTCGCTATTAAATTTATGGAGGTACTCCCGGATAAAAATCCTGAAAAAAATTAAATCATCAAATCAAAAAACAAAATCATTTGAAAATCGTTCAAAAATCCTTCTCCTGTAATTGTAATTTCTATGTAATGTAATTGTAATGTAAAATATGTAATTTCTAATTTTTGATTAATGAAATTCATGAGGAATTTCCATTTCCATTTCCTTCAGGAATGCATTCTAAAGTTACTTCAAGAATTCATACTGAATTTGCTCCCAAAATTCCTCTAGAAGTTTTTTCAGAAATTTACGACGGAAATCCTCCGATTTCGCTCCATAATTTCACTTGTAAATCTATGAGAAATTCTTTTGGAAATCATTCTAGAAACTTCTCCGGGCCTTCCTCCAGGAACTCCAGCCCGCCCAGCCCGTTGTTGGGAGGCATGGAGTGCGATCCTCTCGTTTAATAAACAATGTGCACTCGCTTGACTGTGGATATACAACAGTAAAGCACATGTGGAGATTGGACAAATCAAGCATCCGAAAGATATTCAATTTGCAAAAAAGAGAGCTAACCGCGGTGGAGGTTGGTACTCGGATTCTGATGGCTTTTCCGCAAACGTGATCTTTAAGTGGTCTTGTTGTGTAGGTTGTGTAGAGAGTAGGAGGTTGAGGGTTCGAGTCCCTCCAAGACACGTGGATTCTTTTTCGCAAATTTCATATCAATTTGTCCATTTCGAAACATGTGCTATGCATATGCACAGCCAAGATATTTAACAAAAAATGGTTTTCGTACGGCCGAGTTGCCGAATAATATGCAATTAAAGAACAGCAATTCATCTGGAAATACTTTCAGGATTTCATCTGGGAATTTCTGCATTAATTCAAGCGATTGCGGAAGGTGCCGATAGACCCGATTCTTTCAGCAGACGCAATGATACACATATTTGCCTGAGGGTCAGCTACAAAGCTTTAGAATAAAGTTTTATTATACAAACAATTATATAAATACAATACTACTCACTAATTCGGTGACAGAATGTAATAAATATACATTTTCTTCAATGCGTGCACCTCCTCACTATCGCAATTCATTTCTTCTTCTGTCTGGATAATGCACGCTATCATAAAATAGTATCGTAGTATACTTAGGGTTGCTCAGGTTTCAAATGATGTTATCTTTAAAATAATGTTCAAATTGACGCGCATGATTATGCGCAACACTCCCCCTCGTAACACTTTGACGTCAAGAAGTTTTACATACATTTCTAATTTGAACATCTGAATGTCTAGATATGTTTTAAATAGAAAATAACATTAAAGTTCTAACAAAGATTGAGAGACAAGCATTATAAAATATAGACATCATACAGCCTATTTTTAATGTTTATAAAATATTTTGATCACCCCTAAACCGCGACTGCTATCAGCTTGTATATTCCCTATAAGCCACAGATGGATAAAGAAGCAATCGAAATAAAAAAAAATCGTATATGTGATGTGAAATGATCCACTGGCACTGAATGGCTAGAACATCTACCTCTGTTTTACGTTGGAAGGTAAACGGGCATTTGAAGCACTTCTGCTGATTCTGGCGGTATCGGAGCTATCGGAAGATTGCGATAACGTTGACCAGTCGGGGTAACACACGGTTTTCCAATTCGCAGACGAAACCTATCCAACACGATAGAAGTGCTCCACGTCAGCTCGATACACATATTGTTGTGATGATAGCTTCTGGTCGCGTTGTTCACTATCTCCCTTGTCTAGTAGTACACGTTCCAGATGTCGATAATTCTCCTAAGCAAGGACGGAAATCTTCGTTTTACTATCACTTGCATTGACACTCGGTATGCAGCTTCGTCATTGACTCGTGTATGTTTTGACCAGACGCTCGGCATTGCAGGCACGAATATCTCGCAGCATGCTGTCAAACTTCCACACCAAATTTGCCGCCTGATTCTCAATAGCCGATTGATAATCGAGGCCATCAGAAAAAATAATTGCATTGGTACAACGAATTACTTTGTAGTGTTGCGATTGCGGAAGGTGCCGATAGACAAAAGATATTTTAGTTACTAGATAAATATTGTCGCTTCGGTTCCCTTTGTTCTGCTGTCCGGAACATGTTGGGTACCAAGCTGTCAAATCGTATGGATTTTCCTTCTTTGACATTTAGCTCCCCTATCCTCACCAGCAAAAGATGTTTCGGACAGCGACGACAGCGACAATCTTTATCTAGCAACTAAAATATCTTTTCGATAGACCCGATTCTTTCAGCAGACGCAATGATCAGGGATGCCAGAAGATATTTTCAAATATCTTCACAGTCGTTTAAAAATGTCTTCAAATGTCTTCAATATTAAAATTATGAATATTAGCGAAAAATTTCAAAATCCAGCAGGTCTGTAAATTCAATCAAGTTCTTATTTTATTGATGTGGAATAATGTTTATTTTTTAATACTTAAATTGTTAGAATTTTAGGGAATATTTTTTAAATATAATTTAATTTTTTTTTAAATATTTATATTTAATTTTAAATTTTCACGAGATAGTGTATAACGAGTTTCGCTGGATTTTTTATTGAGTCTGGTTGAAATTCTACTGGCTATTTTTACTGAACTTCCACGTGGAATTCTTCCAAATTATTTTAAAAGAATATCCTGTACGGATTCAAAATTTAACATGAGATTATTTGTAGGAACTTCCGGATAAATTTCTGGAGCAACTTCCGGATAAAGCCTTGATGAACCTTCTTATTACTTATACTAATTTCTTCTGGATGGAGCTTCTTATAACTTCTAAAACTCCTGACGAAATTTCCCGAAGGTTTCCTATTGGAACATCCAAAGGATTTATTGAAGGAACTTCCGGAAGAATTGCTGGAGGATTTTCAGGAGAAATTCTTGAAGAAACTTAAGAAGGAATTATTGTAGGAACTTCAGAATACATTCCGGAGGGATTTTCTGGAGAAATTCCTGAAGGATTCTCCTGATGAATTTCTGAAGGATATTCCTTAGGAAAAAAGTATTTCCCGGTGTTCAGGAATTCCACCGAAAATTCCTTCAGTAATTCCTAAGAATATCCTTCAGAAATTCATCAAGAAAATCCTTCAGGAATTTCACCAGAAAATCCCTCT
Source organism: Armigeres subalbatus (assembly GCF_024139115.2). Taxonomy (NCBI): domain Eukaryota; kingdom Metazoa; phylum Arthropoda; class Insecta; order Diptera; family Culicidae; genus Armigeres; species Armigeres subalbatus. Next base: position 207,100,385 of record NC_085139.1, on the reverse strand, counting down.
AGAATTTAACCTGAAATTCCTACAGGAATTCCTTCTTGTTTAGAAATTTCTAAACAAACTTCCGGAGGAATTCTTGGAAGTAGTTCTGAATGAATTCTTAGAGGATCTTCTTGAGATATTGCTGCAGAAATTTCCGAAAGAAATTCTGGAAGAAATAACAGAGAAATTCCATAGTATACTTCCGGAGACATTCTTGGTGAAGCTTTCGGCAACATTCTTGGAGAATCTTCCAGAATAATTCCTGGAGAAATTTCCGGAGAGATCCCTAAAGAAGCTTCCACGGGAATTCCTGGGGAAACTTTCGAAAGAATTTCTGGAAGAACTTCCGGAGGAATTCCTAAAAACAACTGCTGGAGGAGTGCGTGAAGGAACTACCGGGGGAATTATGGAGGATCTTCCGAAGGAATTCTTGGATATACTTTCGCTGGAATTCGTGGATGATCTTATGGAGGAGCTTTAAAAGGGAATTCCAAAAGAATTCCTGGGGATTTTTTTTTGGGGAAATCCCTGAAACTTCCGGACAAATTCGTTGAGGAATTTTAGGAGAAATTTCAGAAAGAATACCAGAACGATTTTTCTCAGAGAAAATAATGGAAGAATGACCAAAGATATTTATAGAAGAATTACCAAAGGAATTCAAGGAAGAATTTTACGAAAGCGTGTATCAAGTTTCCTCGGGATTTGTTTTAAGAACATTTTCCTGTAGAATTTTACCATGGAAGTTCTGAGAAATATCTTTTAACACCAAAACAATTTCAATTCCTTGTTGACATTTGTTAGAATTTTCTATGGAAATTAATTGAGACAAAATTCTTGTGGAAATTGAAAAGGATTTTTTTGTGGGAGTTCATCGGAAATTCTTCTGTAAAATAGGAAAAATTCTATTAAATTTTCACTGAAAATTCTTTTAAAAATCCACGGGAAATTCAAAGAGTTTCCCGACGGATATTTAGAGGAATGTGGAATGATGGAATGGAAATGCCGAAAAGATCAGATGAATTCAGAAGGAATTTAGAAAAAAAATCAGCTCAACGGTTGAATAGATCAAATCTAGTCATAGAAGAATTCTGTCTATGTTTGCCGCATGTTAGATCGGTCATTGCGTTTCGATTTAATGGTCGAAATACCTTTTCACAGACACGCCAAAAACGCCGCCGCCGTCATGAGGTCTAAAATGCATTACAGTTATCAATGAATGTATTTTTGTATTAAATATAAATTTTGAGATTCTAAGCCCGAGACTAACACTATTATAACTTATGAAATATTTATTAAGTTTACATATAGAGGTAGCAGAATTTATAAGTAATAACATTGTATTTTCTATTCGCTGGCTTATTGATTGTCTTCAAGTATCTTCAAATAAGTATACAAGTCTTCACATATTTTGGAAAGTCTTCAAAATGTCTTCACAAAATAAATGTTTTCACGGAGATTCAAATGTCTTCAAATTGAAGACATGCCTTCAAATCTGGCATCTCTGGCAATGAGACACATATTTGCCTGAGGGTCAGCTACAAAGCTTTAGAATAAAGATTTATTATACAAATAATTAAATAAATACAATACTACTCACTAATTCGGTGACAGAATGTTATAAATATACATTTTCTTCAATGCGTGCACCTCCTCACTATTGCAATTCATTTCTTCTTCTGTCTGGATAATGCACGCTATCATAAAGCAGTATCGTAGTGTACTTAGGGTTGCTCAAGTTTCAAATGATTTTATCTTTAAAGTAATGTTCAAATTGATGTGCATGATTATGCGCGGAATTCCCGGAGGAACTTCCGGAGGAATTTCTGAAGAAACACTCGGGAGAATTTTCAGATATTTTTCCAGAAATCCCTTTATGAAATTCTCCAAGAATTATATCAGGACTTCCTTGTGAGAATTTCGCCGGAAGTGCTTGTGGGAGTTCCTCCGGGAGCTCCTCCAGGAGTTTTTCCAAGAGTGCCTTCACAGGGAATTCCTGGAGGATATTTGGCAGGAATTTCAAGAGAAATGGGATTTCGGAAGTTCCTCTAGAAATTAAACTCCGAGAATTCCACCGGCTGTTCTTCTGAAAATTCCTTCATGAGTTCCCTCCAGGAATTCATTCAGGCTTTCTTTCAGGAATTCATTTAGACTTTATCTACAAACTCCTCCAGAAGTTCCTCGGAGAATTTCTCTGGGAGTCCGGGAGGTCCTTTAAGAATTCTTCCGGAAGTTCTTCCTGGAATTCTTACGGAAATTCATTTGGGAGTTCATCCAGGAGTTCTTACGAGAGTTCCGCTAGCAGAACAGCATCAAATCTCTCAATTACATTAGGAAACCAGGTTGTAGAGAAATGCGATAGAGTTAGGGATTTAGGAATTATCTTAGACTCCAAACTAACGTTCATCGACCATTACAACACCATTATTCATAAAGCAAATAATATGATGGGTTTTATAAAACGTTTCTGCTATAACTTTCATGACCCATACACAATTAAAACATTATATATTGCTTATGTAAGGTCGATACTGGAATATTGCAGCATGGTATGGTCTCCATTTTCAATAGCACACGAAGAAAGATTAGAATCAGTACAAAAACAATTCCTATTATTTGCTCTTCGTAAATTAGGTTGGACAACATTCCCACTTCCATCATATGAGGCACGCTGCAAGCTTATAAACATTCAATCTTTGAAAGAGCGTCGTGAAACTGCAATGGTTTCATTTATTAACGATATAGTTTCGCAGCGTATTGATTCAACAAACATTTTATCGAAATTAAATTTCTACACACCATCTCGACAACTGCGTCATCGACATACATTTTTAATTAATCACTGCCGTACAAATTATGCAAAATTCGGACCTCTCAATCAGATGATGGCCATCTATAATCAACACTGCGAAACTATTGACTTTACAATGTCTCGGCAGAACCTAAAAAAATATTTTGTCACAATTCGAAACCTACACATCTAAATTTACATTAAATCCCAAAATTAAACACTACTTAGTCAAACTATTTTTATTTTTATACACTATAATACCGTTTTTATAGCATTAAGAAAATAAAATAAAACATGTATATTGTATATGTACTAGTCTACGTCGGTTGACGAAATAAATAAATAAATAAATAAATAAATAAATAAATTTGCTCCGGAAATTCTTATTGTAGTACTTCAAGAAACTCATCCAGAAGTTCCACCGGCAGTTCCTCCGAAAATTCCTGTGATTATTTCTCCAGGAATTCCTCCAGAAATTCCTCTGGGAATTCCTCCGGAAATTACTCCGGGAGTTCCTTCTCAGAGGAACACCCGGAAGAACTGCCGGTGAAACTGCCCGTGGATCTCCTGGAGGAATTCCCGTAGGAACTGCCGGAGGAGCTCCCGTAAGAACTCCCGGAGAAATTTCAGGAGAAACTCCTAGAAGAATTACTAGAGGAACTCCCAGAGAAACTATCGGAAGAACTTCGGGAGGAATTTCCAGATAAATTTCTGAAGAAAGCCTAAATGATTTCTTGAAAAAAGCCCGAATGATTTTCTGGAAGAGCTACTGGTGGTACTCCCGGATGAATTGCCGGTGGAATTCTCCGAGGAACTTCCGGAGGAATTTCTGAAGAAACACTTGGGAGAATTTTCAAAGGAACCCCCGGAGGAACTGCCAGTGAAACTACCAGAAGAATTCTCGGAAAAAATCTTGGAGAATTCATCTTTATTATAGACAAATCTCGTCTAGCTGAAACTTTTGTAGGGGTATGTAGCTGGACCATCATCATCATCAGAGGACCTCCCGGAGAATTCCTTGAGGAGCTCCCAGAGAAATTCTCGGAGGAGCTTCTGGAGGAATTTCTGTATAAATTCCTGAAGAAGCCTAAATGAATTTTCAGAGGAACCCCCGTAGGAACTGCCGATAGAACTACCGGAATAATTCTTGGAGAATTCAGGAGGAATGGAGGAATTATTGGAGGAACTGCCGGTGGATCTCCTGGAAGAATTTTCGGAGGAACTCCCAAAGGAATATCCGGAGAAACTCCTGGAGGAACTCTTGAGGTTTCCACCGGAGTTCTTTTAGGATTTCTTTGGGAATTAATCTAGGAATTCCTCCAAAAATTCCATTGTTGATTTCATTTTTGGTATAATTTCTGTATAAATTTTCGGTGAAATCCTGGAGAAATTCTTTGAAATTTGCACAAAAAATATTTGAAACTTTCACTGAAAATTTTATGCAATTTACATAAGAAATTCAAAGACTTTTCGCAAAATTCTCAGGAATGTTTACTGGCAATTCAGCGGAATTTCCACGGAATATTACTCAGAAAAAAATTTCAGAAATAGTGCAAAAGAATTATCTGAAGAATTCCTTGAAGAACTTATAAAATACTTCTTGGAGTAAATAATGGTGGAATTTTCGGATCAATTCCCGGCGAAATTGATGGTGGAATTCCTGAAGACATTGCCGAAGAAGTTGTTGGAGGCATTCCTAAAGAATCCGGGCGTGAATGCGTCACGTTTATTGGCGTTGCGTTTTAGTACAAAACGCTGAATTCTGCGCTGACGCGCAACGCGCTACCGTGATCCGGCCTTTATTGTTGGTTGTGTGTTTGGAACTTAGAAGGAAAAAGGTACCAAACACTAATATTCATGTGTTTTTATAAAACTATTATAAAAATACGATTCATAAAACCTAAAAAATATTTGGTTTGGTGATCCTAAACGACGGCTCACACACCCGCATCGTTTCGGCTACGGGCAACACCTCGGCAATTGACGTAACCATCTGTTCTGAGTATCTGGCTCCTAGGTTTACTTGGCGAACCTTATCGGACACGCATAATAGCAACCGGCTTTCGATCATCTTGTCCATCCCTGGATGGATGAACCACAAAACATCACGACAAAAGTGGATCTACGATCAAGCTAACGACCAATCAGTACGTTCGGCTTACGGCCGAAACCATCCGGCCAGATGCCAAGTGGAATGTTGACAGCTTCACCGAGAAGATTCTAGCAGCAGCGACAAAATCCATCCCGCGAACAAGCGGCCGAATTGGGCCGAAAGCGGCACCACGGTGGTGCCCTGAAACGAAAGCATCAATTCGGCACAGGCGAAAGTGTCTCCGATCCATTCGACGTCTGCAGCAATGCGATTCGGGCCATCCCGAAGCGTTGGCGAAATTCCAGGAAGCACGAGCAGCGGCACGAAAGGCAATCACTAAGGCAAAGGAAGAGTCATTGGAAAAATTCGTGGTCTATTGATTTTTCGCACTATAATGATGATATGTACAACATCGACATTACCCCGAGCGACCTTCTGTGGGCTCTCGACAAAAGGCGAAGTACCTCAACAGGCCCAGATTCAATCGGATATCCTCTGCTGCAACGTCTTCCACTCTCCATAAAAACGACCCTTCTCGAGCTGTTGAACGATATCTGGCGCAGTGGCCAGTTTCCCGCCAGCTGGCGGAATGCCATCGTGGTACCTATCCCGAAACCAAACTGCCACGATTCCGTACCGAATGCTTTCCGGCCAATCTCGCTCACCAGCTGCATGGCGAAGCTTCTCGAGCGGATTATCAATCGGCGACTGATTACCGAATTCGAATCAGGTGGACGGCTCGACAAGCGCCAACACGCTTTTCGTGCTGGACGTGGGACCGATACGTACTTTGCCGAACTTTAAAGGTCGCTGCCTACTACTGACGAGCACTGCCTAATAGCATCCCTGGATCTATCGAAGGCGTACGACACCACCTGGCGACACGGCATCTTGGGGACTCTCTAAGGTCTTGGTGAGTACGTGGTCGGATGCTGAATCGACTGCAGAGTTTCCTTTCGGATCGCACCTTCCAGGTGTCCATAGGAGGATACATGCCTCAAAAGTACTTCCTGGAGAACGGAGTACCTCAAGGTTTCGTCCTATCCGTGACGCTGTTTCTTATTGCAAAGCAGTCCATTTTCCGAATTCTACCCGCTGAAGTTGAAATCCTTCTGTACGGGGACGACACCCTCCTCGTGGTGCGTAGGGCATCAGACCGTCTTTACGAATATACGGGCACAGCACTTCCCGCTATCGATCAGCCTCGACCAGCCACACGACCGGACTCGCAAGATAGTTCAGCCTTCCGCAAGCATGTAGTGTCTTCTCTGCGGAGGCATATGCAATCAAGAAAGCGGTCACGGCCCCGAACACCAGTGGTGAAATGGTGATCCTTACAGATTCGGCCAACTGTTTGTTGGCATTAGAATCCGGGACATCAAAACACTCGTGGATAAAAGAGATCTAAAAGGTGATGCGCAACAAACCTGTCCGATTTTGCTGGATACCGGGACACGCCGACATTAGTGGAAATATCGAGGCCGACCGGATCAGACTAATCCTGCGGACCAACGTGCGTTAACCACACTAAGAATTTACCACACGAGACTGACCCAAACATTTCTGCTGAAGAAGGATCCTCCGCTGATCATCGACGTGCGGCATGTTATCCTCCATTGTCGGAAGTATGAGCAGCAGCCACGGGACAACGACATTAACTCAACTAGTCTCAGAGCTGTCCTGGGTAATGCCGACGAAACGACGAAGAGACTGATGCTGTTCCTTCAGCAAACAAACTTGTCTAAGTTAGACAAGTTGTCTAAACAGCTGTAAATGGCGGCAAAAACGAAAATAAACGTGACACCACCCTACACCAGCAAACAGGAGGATTTGCAAGCACTCGGAGTATTCGAAAGACGGGTACTTAGGACCATCTTCGATGGTGTGCAAAAATACGATGTGTGGCGGCGAAGAATGAACCACGAGCTCGCCCAGCTCTACGGCGCTAACCCATTATCCAGAAGGTAGCTAAAGCCGGAAGGGTACGATGGGCAGGACATGTTGCGAGAATGCCGGACAGCAATCCTGCAAAGATGGTGTTCGCTTCGGATCTGACAGGTACGAGACGACGTTGAGCGCAGCGAGCGAGATGGGCAGACCAGGTGCAAAACGACTTGGCGAGCGTGGGGCGCATTCGAGGATAGAGAGATGCGGCATCGAACTGTGTATTGTGGCATCAAATTGTTGGTTCAGTGTTATCTATTTAGATGTAAACTAAATAAATGAAAATGAAATGAAAGTGGACGGCTTAAAAACCAAACCAAAACACTCCGCCCGCATGGTAGTTAAGGAATTGAAAACCACTATGGTGCAAATGGTTCATGAGACGTTCATTCAGAATAGCAATAAATGTATGTCTAAAGAAATATCAAGATCGGAGTTTTACCTAGTACGAAGAATCATTTACTTAGCGATAGCAATCGTTTATGCAAGAAAATCAAAAATCATGGTATTGGTTTATAAGCCGTAGGAAATCATATGTTCCGCGAATGCAGATGTACAACAATGAATGTTGAGCATCATAATAGGCTGATTTGATCCATATACCCTATTTTCAAAATTATTAATTGTTTGAAATTTTTAAATCACCCTATGGAACAGCTTATTTTAACCGAAAAAAGTCTGCATCTAACATTTGGCAATTGAATCTCATTAAATCATAAATGATAATTGTGGAGTAACAGTATTCGACATTTTAAATGGGCAATAAACATATACGAAGTCGGATTCTAATTGATACTCACGGCACAGATGAAAGATGGCATCACACGCGCTGATGTGTGAGAGGAATGCATTGCCCAGGCCTTGTCCTTCGGCGGCGCCCTTGACCAGACCGGCAATGTCCACCACGTTCAGATAGGCAGGAACTTTGCTGTAAGTAGAAAGAAACGCGAATCCTTCGATCAATAACGAATGCAAAATGGAAACGACAGTTCATGAAGGGGATCGTCGCGTCAAAATTTGAATATCTGCGCTTCGCCGTTGCATTGCATCCCACTCGAAAGGGACACTTGAAGCCGATTATTGAATATTTTCCCGGTCGAACGTACCAACCCGGTATGCAAATAACAAGTCTCGTGTAATTTTCCTAGATTGATTTAAGAAGGACACGATGCAGCTCATAAACAACGGATCGGGACGACCACGAATCGGAAAGCGGGAAAAGGAAGGAGGAAATAATTGTTTTCCAAGAAACAAATCTGACAATTTAGCAATTATTATAATTACTTAAACTGCACGGCCCACCTCGCCCTGGAGAAACGTTTCAACACTTGCGGCATCCGTATCACATGATGACGATGATGATGGACGGTGCCCTCAACCGCGGCGCAGTAGCCGACAACATCGACATCGTCGAAAACAAATTTGCAACTCGCCGCGGCCCGGCCGCGACCGGGGCGACCAGTCGGAGCAGGTAGCAAAGCTGGGTCATAGCTACAGTAGCAACAAGGCTCACGATTGGTTATTTTGTCGTTACTTTGCTGCTACTGCCGTTGTTGTTGTTGCAATGGGGTTGTTAATTTTAATTCTTGCCCTCAACGTGCCACGAAGGGGCGTGGTCAGTTTCTCTGTTTCGCGAAATGAGAATGCAATGGAGAGACGGAAGATGGTTGCAGCGCAATACAAGTTGAATCCAGTTCGTGACTAAAAGTTTATGGCGTAATTAGTGTGATTGGAATCTAGCAGGGATGTAGTAGAACTATTATTGTGAATTGTGAATTTTTAAGAAACATTGCATATAGAAAGGAATGAATAATGCCTGGGTAAATTACGGACACTTGGGTAATGTTTCATTGATTTGTCGCCATTTCATCAATTTGGACGAAAACTAAGGCATGCTGAAAACGGCACATAAAGCGGGGAGATTTAGGGTAGATTTCTCGCTTAACTTTTCAAAAGGTCCTAAGTAACATTTTTTTCATGATTTAATTTGAATATTGCAATCAACATATTTCATGTTAATCTGTTGATTGCAATACTCAAATTAAATCATGAAAAAAATGTTACTTAGGACCTTTTGAAAAGTTAAGCGAGATTTGTCATGTAGCTGAATCGTCTCATTGGTGCGATATTTTCCCCTAGAATATTTATCATGCAAAATCGAAAACGATGGAATTAACTTCAGGATGATTCCACGAATAAAACAAATTTCAGAGAAACGGATATTAACCGATTCAATATGATTCACCGGTTCAAAAAATAATGCAAACATTGCAAACTATAAAAAACTAGTAGACCCGGCAGACATTGTCCTGCATAGTAGGCGAAAATGCGCGTTCTGCACTGCCCATGCAAAGTTTCTATCCAGTTTTCCGCGAGCGGTAATGGCCGCCAGCTTGCTTGCGGTTCAGTCTCTGATTTGACGTGTCTGGAGGTCAACTGCACCCACCGCTCCGAGCATTCTGACCAATGTTGCATATAAGCAGGTGCTGATTCAGTGAATTCAAGCCTTCTTATATGCCACATTGATCAAAATGCTCGAATGGTGGGTGCAGGAACGTCAAATCAGAGACTAACCCGCAGGCAAGCTGGCGGCCATTACCGCTCGCGGAAAATTGGATACGATTCTCAATTTTAATGTTTTGCCATTTACTTGACCTTAGTCGTAATTTTGCATAGGGAAATATCATAAAAACCCGTCGGAAACCGTAACGAACATATCCGCTGAAGGAATGAAGAAAAAGTTTTTGAGTTAAGCGGATACGAACACAGACCATTTCATTTTTATTATATAGAAGATGTTGTTTTTGATTGAGCACTTTGTTCGAAACGATTTGACGCTGGCAAGAAAAGTTATTATTAAAATACGGAAATTCAATTTAACACGTAAAAGAATATCAATATCAATAATGAGCATTTTTGTTTTATTTATAGCTTCGCTTCGTAACAAAGTGCTCAGTCAAATTACAACCAAACAACATCTATTTTTTATAGTTTGCATTATTTTTTGAACCGGTGAATCAAAAAATATATTGAAATATTGTGTAGGAAAAATCCATATTGAATCGGTTAATATCCGTTTCTCTGAAATTTGTTTTATTCGTGCAATCATTCTGAAGTTAATTCCATCGTTTTCGATTTTGCAGGATCAATATTCTAGGGGAAAATATCGCACCAATGAGACGATTCAGCTACATGACAGTTTCTTTAAGAAGTTTCAGTTTAGGAAGTGTTCTATGAAGTCGACGCGTTGATTATAATCAATTAGTTTATGGGCCACCTCACGGAACGGTCTTTCACATAAGTGGCGATTTCCATAGTAATTACATCCACATTACCTAAAAATTTAGGTCTATTAAAAGGGAAAAGACAAACGTTTAAGCATGGGTTCGTTATTTGGAAAAGTAAGACCATCATTATGGTGCTATCACAAAATAGGGTTTTAATTTTGCGGAATATTGACATGCTATGTTTTACAAAGTTGTAGCGCATCTTATTCCAATAAATTTTGCTTAAAACCTTTTTCTGTAGCTCTTGAGTTAGCTGATTTAGAGCAATTCTACCTACTTGGATTAGGATGTCCCTCAAAAAACAGTATCTTTATCTACATCTTTTGTTTTCGATTTTTCGGAAAAGTCCTTTTCGGGTGACTTTTAAAGCTAAAAAAATGGGTGTTTAAATATGCTCAATATCTTTTGCCAATCAAAAGTTATAGTCGTTTTTCTGTCAAAAAAACTTTTTTTTTTCAAAATTTGGTATCTACGATTGGGCAAAACCAAAAAAAAAATATATTTACATTGCATTTGAAAGAGCAACTCATATTCTTCATTATATAAAAAAGTTTTACCAATTTGACTAATGACTCTGTAAAATCGGAGGTCGATTTATTTTTGTATTTTTTGATTTCCCTGAAATTGTGCATGTACATTCTTCATGATCAAAAAACACAATTTGCATAATTGATTTGCCATTTTGACTCTAGCTTAACTTCTGACAAGAGCCCAAGCAAACTTTAAGGTAATCAATGGGGCTTTCTTTCTTTCTTTCTTTCTCTCTTTAGGCGCAGACCTATCGGTCCATTTCAGCCAAGTCTTGTTTTGCGGGTGACAACATCGCATGTCATTTATGAGAACGAAACGGGAATATTGAAGTTTGACAGTACTCTGATTTCAGTGTCGGGTAGTGTCAAATGTAATGTCACGGTTTAAGTTTATTGTTTATCAAAATTTCGCGGATTAGCTAGTTTCTAATTCTGGATATAATTACTGTTAGATCTGTTGATAAATTAATATTATCGAACCATGGTTTTTGAATTACTGCAGACATTATTAAAAAGTGTTGTTTTCCTTTATCTATTGATATTGTTTTGTATTTTTGATCCCACATGCAGTAGGTTTCTTTTTTAATGTTTAATAGTAAGTCACCTTTTGTCAACTTTAAATCCTCTATATTAGTTTAACTAGCACCTAATTTAGCAGCCTAGTCTAATCCTATGTGTCCCGGTATCCATTGTAGAATGATCTGTTTGTCGTATAATAGTGCTTTATGTATTATTTCATTGACTAAATAATTTTCACCAGCTTCGAAGTTTTTTAGTAATTTTGTGGCACTTTTTGTGGTTAATATTACTGGGGATTGAATGTTACTTTGAGAAATATATTCAATTGCTTTTAGAATTGCTGCAAGCTCTGCATTCATGATCGTGAACTGTGTCCTAAGCCTACCACTATAAGAGATTTTTTCTTGACTGACATACATATATCCCGTAGCCTGTTCTGTCTTGTGATTTTGATCCATCTGTATAAATAAGATATTTATCTGGGTAGCTTGTCTTAATTAACTCTATTACCATTTGTTTTTGTACGTTATTTGTTAGATTCTTTTTAGTTAAGTTTTTGTTGTCTGTATTGAGTTTTTGGCAGGCAAAGTGAAAATGGGTTTTGCTAATTGTAGTAAATGGAAGTTGTTTATGTTTGCTATTGTTTCTAAATAAGAACTATGTTTGTGTATTTCTTCAGTATGGATAGTTATTTAGATAGATTTTTGGTTATTTCCTTGATAGCTAAATATTCTGCTCTATCTTTTAGAGTTCTCCTGTTTCAGCTAGAACAGGGTGTCGACTCAAATTTGAGAATGAAATTCCCTGACTTTCCCTGACTTTCCAGACCATTTCTCGAAAAATTCCAGGTATGAAAAAGGTTTTTTTCCTATTTCTAGATCTCTGCATGTTTGATTCCTATCCATATTCCTGAGTTACTGGAAGCCTTATGACTTCTAGAAGCAGAACGTTAAAAATATGTAGAATTTCGTAGGAAATTCTGGTCGTTCACAAAGAATGAAGTAAATGCGCAGAACTCCTGAAAGGTTTTAATGTTTTAACTTTTACCTCGTATTAGTGTTATTTCCCATCCCATAGATCGCATCACTTACCGAAGTGAATCCAGATAAATTATCCTTTATAACTAAAACGATATCCTATCCCAAGACAATCGTGGAGATGCAGAGGTATACTCGGTCTCTAGTAGCAACGAGAGTCGGACTAACAATCCTTCCATTCCTATATGACCGTAAGGACGTGGCCGGCGCCGTTATTGACTTTAAATATTTGAGCTCCCGAAACGTGTACATTGAGAATGGGTAGCTAATTCCAAGCCCCATTCATTGTGTACAAGTTTCGTCAATCACGGAGTAGCAACTACGAATTGTGCGGTCATAATGTTCATGCTCAGAACTCCTAAAAGGTTTTCATAATTCACATCTTTCCAAAATTTACTCCAATGTTATAAACTTTCTGGTGCATTCATCCACCATTGGAAATTCCCACGGACTTTCTGGAGTCACAATAGACCTCCAAGAATACTGACACGACTCTTTTGACACGACTTCAGAACAACTTTTTGAACTATCGTGGGAGCTTCTAGAAATACTTCTAATTCCGTTAAAAAAAACTTACGGATTAGGTATTTTTGTGGACATCGAGAAACCTCCATTGGGTCTCAAGAATACTTACGAAGTAAGAATTCTTATTCTCTCTCTGTGGAGTTAATGGACTTCTAAAAATAGTCACGGACGCTGCAATCTTCCAGTTAACCAAGAATACATTCCCTACAAGATCACATAAATCCATGCAGCACTTACAGCCTAGAAAAACATTCTAACCATGCAATACTTTAAATATGTTGGTCTGAATACACTCAAGTCGATTAATATTTGTCGATTGTGGCCTTTGCCGAAGGCCCCATGGCCCCATGTTTGTGAAAAAGTGTTATAACTAGTCTCATATGCTAAGGGGAGCTACACCTACTCAATTTATTTTATCGAACTTTAGTTGCTTGCCTAATCGATTGTCTTGGAATTCCAGGATTGTTTTATTTATAAAAAGTTCAACTACTATCAACTAGATGTCAGACAAGTACAACAAGCAATGAAACTTCTAATGGAGTTTTTTGAAAAACTCGTGGAAACATGTTTGAAGATTCCTTGGCATAATTTTTTGTATGAATTGAAAAAAAAAACTATTACACATAACATCTATCAAGAAGCTCCGGGATTAAACTATTGAGCGAGCTCTTGGAAATCCCCAATCCAGTGAAATTCTGAAGTAATTAAGAAAATTTTCTAAGTGATGAACTCTATATTTCCTTGAAAAATCACTATAATAAAGAAATTAAAAAAAAAAAAGAAAATTTTCTGAAGGGATTATTTTCACAAGATATCCCGAAGCATTTTCACTGGAGTAATTTCTGGACAAAATTCTCAAAGATCAACCAGAATAGTTCCTGATAAAATTGTTTTATAAAGATCAAAAGCAGCGAATGTAAAACTGAAACATTTCCATTGACAATAACATTATCCTTTTCTTTCGTCCGAGTATGGTTATGGAGTATCGAAAAAACGTTTTATTGAGACCATCGCCACCTACGTACATGAGATAGCTGATTATATGATGCTTTAATCCACTGTCATTCTCTCTACATGACTAGTACCTAAAGACGAGAGGATCGACCAAACAATCCCTATCCCTACAGTTACAGAATCTTGTTTGGGGATGCTGCCGATGCTGTGGAGTATTGTCAAAGGCGTTTTTCTTTCAACAAGCCTTTGAATATCTAGTTTTTGGTTGTATGTTGAACATTATTGATGATTATTTGTGGATCGGTACTGAACTATGGCACATTTCAGCCATTTGATTCAGTTTAGACTGCTTAGACTAGATAATTTTCAAAACATTGGGCGTTGCATTTTCATCAAAAGGTAATATGATATATTGTTGGTTACTAATCAGTAATTTAAATTTATCAAGATAGATCGCATTTCTTCCAATATCATAAGCACATTAAGGCCGATACAAACATTTAAAAACTATTTTGTCTCTCCCCCTCGGATTTTTTTTGCTAAAAAATAATATTTTGAGGAGGCAACAAAATTAAATTCGGATAATTTTGAGGATTTTCAAAGCATTCTTTAACAAATCCGAGGAGTTTTTTTTTATTTTTTTCATTTCAATATTTATTTTTTATTATCCCCCCCTTTACCTTTCGGAGACCAGTAGGACAAAATGTTAATTAAATATTTGTAACGGACTAATATAATTTTATTAAGACTCTCGCGATGGATGATTAAGTATTTGAACGCTAGATGAGGAAACTGCAAACAAAAAATCAAAACGACTCTGACACTCAAACTAAATAATCTTAAATATTGAAGAAGACTTAAAAAATCTATTTGTATCAGGCCTCAACAGTGATCATTTGAACAACACTGATTTGGAACCTGTGTTATTGCTTAGATATTAATAGAAATAAATTCGATTACCATGGGGTACATGGAATGGGCCCGGAGTAAACTCTTAATCTAGAGACTGTCAACGGTCACACAAAAAAAGCTTCAATGCTTGATAGTGAAAGTGGTTGTTGACTGTAACTGCCTCGGAGTATTGTTTTGTTTATCGGCTATATAGTCTGATTACCTTCTAAAACGCTATATTAATTCTGATCCGAAGTTTCAGTACTTTTATTGATCCTATGTCAATGGATTAAAATGGTTCAGCGTTTCATTGTCATAGGTGTTTAGCATATTGCTCGAAATAAAAAAAAAATTACTATAAATTTTCAATTTTGGATTTTGTGATTCTTTTCCTGACCTCAATCGAAATTCCCTGACTTTCCCTGACATTCCAGGTCCAAATTGAAATTCCCTGACTTTCCCTGACTTTCCAGGTTTTTCCAGGTAGTCGACACCCTGAACTACATGGTTCGGGGTTGATTTCAAGTATCGCATTCACATTCTTATGTAAAGGTGGTGGACAGTTTTTATTTAGTAAAAGAGGTTTTGGATGTTTCGGCTGAAAGTGTTAGACCGTAATCTAAATGGGGTTGTACAATTGTTTTAGCAATTTTAAGTGCTGTTTCAAGGTGGGCTCCATTTTTTTTCTTTGTTATCATTTTCAGTATGTCTATCTTCTTCTAGCTTTTGTGACGCTGTTTTCAACTTGCTTATTGAAATTTAATCTATGGTCTATCAAAATTCCAAGGAATTTGTGGAAAGGGTTTACTTCTATTTGAGTGTTTTGTATAGTGATACTGGTTATGGGGTGGAATTTATTTGTGAATTTAACTGTGGCACATTTTTCTGAGTTTATTATCATTTCTAGTTCATTCAATGCGTTTACTGTATGATTTAAAAAGTTGCTCATTTTATCTACTGCTTCTGCTATTGTTTTGGTTATGATAACTGCTGTAAAATCATCTGCGAATTGAAAAAACATTCTGTCTTTTCTAGCTAATTTATGTATTTGCGTGGTATAAATGTTAAATAGAATGGGGGACAATGGACAGCCTTAAGACAATCCTTTGTTAGTTGTTCTAATTATCTCTGTAGCGTTAGCTAGTTTTGAAATTATTTTCCTCTTTTTTAGATATTGATAAATCCAGTTACTTATTTCTGGGGGTGTGTTTATGTCATTTAGAATTTCTATCAATTTTTCAATATTAACATTGTCGAACGCTTTTGTTAAATCTAGAAAAGTTGCTACTACTATTTCACTTTCTCTTTTAGCTTGTTTAATGTGAGAGACAAGAGTATTTACACAGTTTACTGCTGATATTTTTTGTTTAAATCCAAAGGAATAGGGTGGCAAATATTTGTGTTTTTTAACTGTAAAATTGAGAAGTTTTAGTAAAACGCTTAATAACGAAATTGGACGATAAGATTCTGCTTTAGAGGGATCCTTGTTATGCTTTAGTATAGGAACTATTTTTATCTCTCTCCAATCATTAGGTATGTCTCCTGTTCTTAATACTAAGTTTAACATATCAACTATTTTAATAAGGATTGGTGAATTTTATTTTTTAAGAATCTGGAAGGAAAGACCATCGTTTCCTGGGGCAGATGAATCTTTTTTAGAGTGTATAGTTTTATTTAGATCTGATAGGGAAATGTTTGGAATTGATTCAGTTGTGTTTGTGGTATGAGTGATTTCATTTTCTATATCTGGGAAGTTAATATCAATAAATTTTAATGCTATTGTTTTATCATTAAGTAAGTGAATATTATTTTTGGATGTGTATCCGCCTCCTATTCTTTTAACAATGTTCCATAGTTCTTTGCATCCCATATCTGGATTTATTGAGTCATTTAATTTATTCCAATCATTTCTTGAGACTTTCCTTATTAGTTGTTTTAGTTTCGCTTTGGCTTTTTTAAATTGTATTAAATTTTCTTGTGTTAGGTTTCTAAAATATTGGATTAGCAGATTATTTTTTAGTTCTAGTTGTTCAGCAATTTCTTTATTCCACCATGATTTTGGAGTTCTGTTACTATTTCTATGATATTTATTTTTTTTTTCATTTTCTCTTTAATTGCTGGAAGAATATCATGTTGGTCTATAATGGTGTCTACGTCTATCTGGTTTATCATTTCTATAGCTTTTGTTTTATTTATGCATTCGATTTTGTAATTAAAATTTTTGGCTGTGTTAAGTATTTCGAAAGTTCTAGTTCTGTGATTGCTCATTATTTCGTCGAAGTGTATGGTCCATTCTATTCTATGTGCTATGTCAGACGTAGCAAAAGTTAAGTCTATGGTTCATGGGGAGGTGTTGGGGGATTTTATTAAAGTTGGGGAACCGTCATTCATGTTAATGAGATTAGTGTTTTTTAAAAGGTGTTCAAGTAGTTCTCCTCTAGGGCAATTACTTTGGTTAGGATTCCAAGTACGACTATGGGCATTGAAATCACCTGCAAAAATTGTTGGAAGTTTTAGTTGGTCGATTATGTCTATTTTTTTTATGTTTTGATTTCTGATTGGAGGTGGAGGGATGTAAATTGAAATAATTAGTACAGGGTATTCAGTATTTAGTGTTTTAATTGCTATTGTTTCTAATGGGCTTAGATCTTGCAATGCAACTTCTTTGAATGTCATTTCATTACGAACTAAAATACCGACTCCTCCGTATCCATTCTGTCTACATTGTTTAACAAAATTGAATCCGGGGATTTTACATTCTTCGTTTGATTTGATCCAAATTTCCTGTAAGAGTGCAATGTCTATTTTGTTTACATTAAGGAAGTTTTTAAGCGATTTACGGGTATCTAATGAGCGAATACTAGTTATATAGTGTTGTACAAACTTTAGATTGCTGAAACTCCCCATGAAGTTCTTGATTGGGTGGGATTAGAATTGACTGTCATTACTTCCGCTTCTATGATCGATTTGATTTGAACACTTATGTTCATTAACAAAATATCTGAGTCAATTGTGTCCTTACTATTTTTGGATTTTTCTGCGTGTTTGAGGATGGTTTTTTGAATAGCTGTAATTTTGTTGAGGATAGAGGGAACATCTACCTGTGTTTCTTGTGGATGTTTGTTTTGGCTGCCAGACCTATTTCGTGTTCTAGAAACCTGTCACGTTGGTCTATTGTCTGATTGAGAAGTTTGTAGTCTTGTTTTTGGTCGTGTATTGTGATCGTTAGTTATGATCGGTGGAAAATCTGTTAGTGAGTCCAGTCTGTTTTGTACTTGATTCGGTTTTGGTTTTGGAAACTTGTTCGCTGCTTCCATGAAAGTCAGCCTTTCGTTCGCCATGACGTAACGAATTTTGTCCTGACGTATTCTTTCTGGGCAATTTCTGTCTGTTACTTTGTGCATTTGTTTGCAGTGAATACAGCTGGTGGGATTGGAACAATCCTGACCGCCATGTTCTTGTCCGCATTTTTCGCATCGTTCATTCCTACTTTTGCAAGCTTTTTGTCTGTGTCCATACCTCCAACATTTGTTGCACATCTTAATGGGAAAGATGTACGCTTCAACAATCGCTGGAACACCATAGATCGAGACGTTTTCCGGAAGTTCCTGTCCTGTTACGTAGACTTTCACTGTGTATGTTGGTATTAGGATTTGGTCCTTCATCCTGTTGATCCGTTCCACTTTGATGATCTTCTTCTTTCCTCCAGTTTGGATGTTGTTTAGAATCTCGGTTTCGGTAAGCGATGGGGGGACATTCCTAATAATCCCTCTCGATTCCTTCGGCATGTTGGGTACATACACCTTGTATTTAAACTCCTCCGACAGAAGCTTGGAATTAAGCAAGTCTTCTGCCTCTCTCGGTCGATTGAATGTGATTCGGTACCGTCCTTGTCCAGCAAATTTCAGTTCTTTATAGTTTTTGATACCGATGTTGTGTAGTATTTTTGCGATTTCCATTGTATGAACCGGTTTGACATCTTGGCTTTCCCTTTCGATGAAGAAAACTGTGTGTGTTGTATTTTTGGTCCAGTCATTCCTTGTTGAATTTTTGTTCGTGTTAACCTCTTTCTTTTGATTTTTCCTTTTGTCTTGTCCGTTGTTGTTAGTATTGCCTGTTTCAGTCTCGTCTGTCAAATCAACGTTTATTTTGTCTGTCATTTTACCTGCTACGTTTTCTTTTTTTTGTGCCATCTCTTTACCCTTATCTATCTTGTACGTTTTGGCCTTCTGAGTTTCAATCATTTCTTCTAGCTTCCTTCGTACCCCATGTCTTATGCCTTCATTTATTCCCGACTTACCTGGGGATGAGTTCCGGTTTACCACATCCCGATCCTCAAACTCCCTGAAATCGTATTCATCCGCACTCATGCACTGAAACTTAACTTATATTTACACCACTTTCATAAAATCTTAACCTAACCTATTCTAGCTGATACTAATATTTTTTTGGATTTTCGAATTCAAAGATTAATGGAATTAATGGAACCTTAAAAAATAAAAATTGAATCGAAATTAAACTATGACTATTTACACATGAGAATAACCTTCACTTTCAATCGAGAAAATGTAAAACTTTTTTTCGCTCAAAACCGCGTGGACGCGAACAAGCTAAAACAAGACTAGATTTTTGAAAACGTCGTATGTCCAAATGAGACTCTCTTCACTAATATTGAAGCTAGTTTTTCATTTATTGCAATATTTTCAATATTATATTATATTATTTTCAGCACGCTAAACAAAGCTATTTTCTTCAGAACTCTGTGAACAAATCCAATGTAAATGTTAGTATGGCTTGGTAATAATCAAAAAAAGTAAACAGAGAGCCTTTCTTTTGGACTTACGACGTTTTCAAAAATCACGCCAGATTTGTATTTTTTGCACTATGGGTTGAGGACATATATGGGCAAAAATGTTGTAGTTTTTGAAAAATAATTTGTTTTTCAAAATTGGTCGAAATATTTGTTTCACCTTTGTTATTAACTCGATTTTATGAAAGTACGTAAAATTTCCAATGGAAAAGGTGTATTTTTTTTGTAAACATTGCCGTTTCTGAGATACGGCGATTTCAAGATATAACATCAAGATTTTTTTTTAAATTTTCGGTGATTTTTTTATGTTTTTCGAATCTATTTAACCTAGATAAAAATTTTACTATATGTATTGACAAATATTAGTAATGGAGCAGTGGTTGGCCATTCTCATGTTATAAGGTTTTGAAATAAACTTTTATTGGAAAAAAATCACATAAATTTCGGTTCAATCAAAGGTAATTGCCTATTTCCGGGGATTAAACCACCCGACTTGGACGTTAATTTACAATGTTATGAAAACTCATATGTGAATATGTACGTTATGTGGAAGATAATGATTTGGAAAATGTATTGGAGGTAACCACTTTCCCTTCGATGGGACTCGAACCCATGACCCTACAGTACGCTAGACTGGTGCTTTAACCAACTAAGCTACGAAGGACCTCCGTCGGCCTTCGCAACCTAGCGGCTACTGAACGAGCTCGAGATTCCCAAATTGGACGCATAGTCAAATCACTCGCAATCCATTTCTCAAGCCAATACTTCCACATGTGTATTGTACACGTCCACATTAGAGGAGCGTGAGTATTTAGAATGTCTGGCGGCTTTACACATTCTTCATCAGCAACGGTACTGATCAAGCGAGGTTTTGTAAGCTATTTGCCAGTCGGTCGTCAAGCTCAGACCCGACCGCATTGCGTAGGCAAGAGCACGCAACTCAAGTACATAAATTTGTTTTTTTTTCTAAATACAACAAAATATAAATAAATAAATTAACCGCGCACTGCCAATTGCTCATGATAATGTATGCCACTCTAAGAGAATAAATTTCGAAGTCCCATCAGCGCGATGCAATACTATTGGCTGGGCGGTAAACAAATGCCCAGAGTCAAGAGCGTATGCAGAAGCGATGGCAAGTTCGGAAAGCGAGAAGAACACTGCAAACTGATTGGCTGCAAATGGGTGTACAAGTGTAAGGAGGACGAGTTCGGGCCAGGTTGGTCGAACAGGATTTTTCCTATAAGTACGGAACTGATTTCGATCCGATATTTGCTCCGGTTGTGAAGCAATTTACACTCCGTACCGTGCTGACGATAGCGAGCAAGCGACGTATGGTTGTCAAGCATATTGACATTAAGTCGGCGTATCTGTATGGCGTGCTTAAGGAGAAGATTTTTATGAAGCAGCCTCCGGGGTACTCTAATCACGATCCAAACACGGTGGTCGAAGGGTTGTTGTTGTTGGTCTGACACTGGCTACATTTTCAAGTTCGGCGGAGGGCTTGTTGGCTGGGGTGGCAGGAAGGAAACATGTGTGTCCCTTTCCAGCACTGAGGTGGAGTACATTGCGCTAGCTGAATGCTACGTCGATTAATTGAAGATTAAGGTGAACATCTAGCGTTGCCGATGGTTTTCAACGAAGACAACCAAAACTGCATCGCACTGGTAGCGACAGACAGTACATCGAGGTAGTCGAAACACATTGACACAAAGTACTGATTCGTGAAGGATTTGGCAGCTGCTGGTATCGTGACTATTCGGTACTGTCCTACCGAGCAGCTGGAAGCGGATCTTCTCACGAAGCCTTTGGGAGTAGTGAAGCTAAGTCATCTACTATATGCTATTGGAATTCGATCTAATGATGTTGAGGAGTGTTGAAACATCGAAGCAATCGTTGAATAAGCAACATCATTCCAAACAATCTATTTCCGTAGCTATGCACATTTCCCTAGAAACCTGTTTTTGTAATCTAGTTATCTGAAATAAAGATTTTCATTAGTAGTTTAAACCTAATTTGAACCATACGTTATCAAGTATTTTTCTCCCGACAAATTGTTCATTGCGCCAGAACTTCGAACAGCAGCATCAATCATAGTAGCCCAAGAGTCAGCAGACAACATTTGACAGCTCTATCAGTCGAAATCTAACCGTAATGGCAAAAACAGTGAAGCAACTCAGTTCAGAAACGTGCGGAAGCTGAAGAAGAAGGGAAAAGTGGCTACATCGCTGCATGCGCTTAACCGGGAGCTGCAACGGGCCAAACAGTGGAAAAGTTCCTGACGAAAATAAAAATAGGAAATTTATCAAAAGCAATTATCTGTCTTGGCTTTTTTTATGACCATCCGAAGAAAGTCCATTTTTTTAAATGCAAATGTTATCGGACAAAATATTTTTTTCACGTCCAAATAAGGGAAATAATTTTATAGATAAACGTTTGCAATTTTATGAGAATCATGAAAAACTGTAAATAAAACATAATTTCGGCTCCATAGCGATATACGGTAAATAAGACTGACAAATAAACGAAAGATAAAAAAACGATTATATTCTACGAAATCAATATAACAATTCAACAATGTTTGTTCACAAAAAAAAATGTGCGCCTGAATTTCGAATTGTTATAGCCTACGATAGGAATGTTAAACGCAAAAGATATTTTGCTTCCTTGATTCTCCAGATAGCTTTGCTTAAGGAAGTTGAAGTATGAACGAGCAGTGATTATATGCTGATTCAATGCTGATTGGATAACTAATAGAAGATGCAGGACTAACAAAATAAGTACAATTTGTGAGATTTTAATTGAATGAAGAAATTGTAAGTAAAATGCTGCACTTTCTGTATAGTCTCAATATTGCGACAACATAAAAGTTCGAACAAATTGTTTATTTTTCAAAGAGACACGTTAGACAAGTTAGAGCCCTCTAGAATTTTGCCTTAGTTCCGCCAATCGGTACGTACTGCGTAGTTGGCTTAGCCGTATGATAAGAAGAATGACGGAAAGCAGAAACCATTATTTTCCAGGATGCTTTCAAGGCTACGCAATTATGAGATTAGATCAAATACATGTTTCCTGGCAATAATGTCAAGAAGCTAAAAAAGATGGCTAAGCGATTGGTAAAAGAATGAGAATATCGGCTTAAAAAGTACTGAAATACAGCCAGTTACAAGTAAGCTTGTTTTTGCGAATGTGCGAATATCCTAGTATTAAAGCAAAAGGCATCATCATGGATCGACAACAGAATCTGCCATTCATTTGAATTAGTCCAGTATTTGCATATAGTTTTCGATCAATGCTTTTCATGAAAAAGCACAGATATAGTGAAGTATCTGAATAATTTGGAACACAATTTAAATTTTATCTTCATGAAAAAATGCAATGCAATGCCCGTGAATCACAAAGCAAAATTTCCCAACATTCAAGTAGGCACTAAGATAACCATCTTTGCATGTCAGCAAAGCTCGGCATGCATTTATTGCCTCGTACCTACACAAGTCAACAACGAAAAAAAAGTCAACCAACTCTCGATACCCTGTTTCGTATTCCTGACACACAGCTCGCGGCATATTCAATGGTATTTTTATTCAAATCGCAAAAATTCTAAGAAAATTGCTGCTCGATTGTAGTTAGAGGTATGTTCTTGGTCTTGGGCACTTTTTATTCCTTGTCGTACGTTGAAAAATGTATAACATACCACCGCAAGAAAGCTGGTGATTGTAACCTGCAATCAGCAATAGCGCATTTTTGCCCTCTGTGCTGCGTCAAAAGTCGGAATCAGCAAAATCAGCTCCGTCCGTGGTGGCGAAGGAAACCGCCATGCCATTTTTCGGCTATACGTGATGTGCGACCTCCCCACCTACCGAGAACACCCCCTGGTGGAAAACGGGGAAGCATAATTATAGAAAATTGGTCAAAATTACGTCAAATTGCTTCAAATTTTTCGAAACCAAGTCTCCGCGTGCCCGTCCATAGTCAACAACAACAACCGACGACGACGACGACCACTACCACGCAGCCGCCTGTCTGCAAAAAAGGACAACATCAAAGTCAGCAGCAGGCTGTGAGAGGTGGCTGGCTGCAGGTGGAAAAGACCTGCTACGTGATACGTGGCGGTGCGGAGATCTTTCCCGTCGCATCCTATCATCATCAGCGCGCATCGCATCGCTGGGGAGCCCCAGAAACAGTCCGTCTGCTGGCTGAAACAATGAGCAAAATGCAAACAGAACCCCGAACGGGAACGACGAGGTTAGTTTTTTCGAGGACTTTTTCTCCGGGAATCATAATTCGATTTAATGAGTGTACGGGAAATTTGATATGCAAAATGGTGCACTGCTGGGAAAGGAAGTTCTGAGCTAAGAGATCTGTGGGAGAAGGTGGCTGTTTCGTTGATGATTCGCAGAAATTTGGCTGGGTAATTAGGTGTTTGAGGGCCCATTTTTTGAATGCTTTAGCAAGGATATGTGATGGGAAAATACGTAATCCAGCGTTTACGTAATTTAAAAAAAAACTTTCATTCTGTTTCAACAAAAATATTTTTAATGCGAAGTTTTGAAAATAATTAAATTAAGGAATGAACTTGGGAATTGCTGCCTAACAATAACAGATTACGGTCCGGTCCGGTCTAGGATGTTTTTGGGTGGGAAACATTCTCGACTCCCTGGGTATGGTGTATCCAACCCATTGTACTTGCCACACAAGGTACATACTCATGCAATGGCGGGCATAGAAAAGCTTTCAATTAATAAGTGAGGAAATGCTAATAGAATACACTGGGGTTGTAAAAAGTTGATTTTTTATCGATTTTTGCAAAAGTCGTTTTTTACGCGGATTTCGGATTTTACGCGGTTTTCCAAAAAAATATTCTATAAAAATATAAAAATATAAGTCCTTTTCAAGGGAAAACACTTAGAATATTCAATGGAGGTACGATGCTGGGTCATTAGAGCGAAGGCCACAGGCCGGATGAGAAGTGAGAAATGAGAAAAAAGGTGTAATATGTGAGACAAGAGAAGTGAGTAGCAAGAAGCGAGAAGTAAGAAGGGAGAAGTAAGAAGTAAGAAGCGAGAAGTGTGAAGTGAGAAGCGAGAAGTGAGGAAGTGAGAAGTGAGAAGTAATAAGTGAGAAGCGAGAAGTGAATAGTGAGAAGTGAGATGTGAGAGGTGACAAGTGAGAATTGAGAATTGATGTGAGAAATGAGAAATAATTTGTGAGAAATGAGAAATAATTTGTGAGATGTGAGAAATGATAAGTAAGAAATGAGAAATAATTTGTGAGAAGTGAGAAGTGAGGAGAGTGAAGTGAGAGAGCGAGAAGTGAGAAATAAGAAGGAAGAAATGAGAAGTGACAAGTGAGAGCCGGGAAGTGAAAAATGAAAAGTGAGAGCCGAGAAGTAAATAATGAGAAGTGAGTAATGAGATAAACATGTGAGATGTGAAAAGGGAAAACTGAGAAGCGAGAAGCGGTAAGTAAAAAGAGGAAAGTGAGAAGTGGCAAATGAGCGATTAGATACGATAAGTGAGATTTAAGATAGAAAAAGTGAGAAGCAAGAAGAGAGCAGTAGGAAGTACGTAGTGAAAAATGAGAAGTGTGAAGTAAGTAGTGTAAAGTGAGAAGTGCGGAGTAAGAAGTGAATAGTGAGAAGTAAAAACTGAGAAGTAAGAAACGAGTGGAAGCAACCTGAGAAGTAAAAAATGAGAAGCAAGAAGGAAGAAGTAAAAAGTGGATGAGAAGTGAGAAATAGGAAGGGGGAAATGATAAGAAAGAAAACGGTAGCAAGAAGTGAAATGTGAGATTTGGGAAGTGTGAAGTAAGGAATGATATGCGAGTAGTGAGAAGTAAAAGGTGAGCAGTAGAAAGTGATTTTTGAAAAGTGAAAAGTGAGAAGTAAATAGTGAGAAGTGAGATGTGGGAAATCAGAAGTGAGAAAGGAGAAGTGAGAAGTAATAAGATGTAAGAAGTGAGAAACAAGAAGGGAGAAGTGCGAAGGCAGAAATGAGAAATTAGAAGTGAGAAGTAAGAAGCGAGAAGTGAGCAGTAAGAAGTAGGGAGCGGGAAGTGAGACGCGGGAAGTCAGAAGTGATAGGCGAGAAGTGAATAGTGTGAAGTGAGAAATGAGATAAATAAGTGAGATTTGAAAAATGAGAAATGAGAAACGAGAATTGATAAGTGAGAGCCGAGAAATGAGAAGTTATAAGTGAGAAGTGAGATTTAGAAGTAAGAAATTCCATACGAGAAGTGAGGTGTAAGATGTGAGAAGCGAGAAGTGAGAAACGAGAAGTGATAAGTGAGAGCCGATAAATGGGTTGGAAGCGACAAATGAGAAGTGAAATTGAAAAGTGAGAAATTCAATACGAGAAGTGAGATGTAAGATGTGAGAAGAGAGAAACGAGAAGTGAGATGTAAGATGTGAGAAGAGAGAAACGAGAAGTGAAAGCCGAGAAATAGGTTGGAGGCGACAAATGAGAAGTGATAAATTCAATACGAGAAGTAAGATGTGAGAAGTGGGATGGGGAGCGAGAAATGAAAAGTAGTAAGATGTGAGAAGGGAAGGTAAGAAGGGTGAAGTTAGAAGATAGAAGTGAGGGGTGGGAAGTAAGATGTGAGAAGTGAGAATTGTGGAGCGAGAAGTGCAAAGGCAGAAGAAAGGCAGAACATCATTAATGAACTGAAACAGAACCTGCTGGTGTTCGAGTCGTAAGACAAAAACAGGACAAATATTTTAAGCTTTTTTAGTGGAATATATTCAATCGTCTAAGACGAGTTAAGTAACTCCATTCGAAATACGTAAAGCCTTTCTCCAGGAATTTCTTGGATTGCCAAGAAGTTATTCTTCATTCACATTTTATTTTGTTTTATTTTTGATATTTGTAAAGTCAATAGTTTCGCAGTGTACGTATGAATTGCTATGATCCGATGATTTCCGTTTTCCTTTTACGAACAAAATATCACAAGTCAGTCAAAAACGCCGCTTATTTAGTGCGGCTTGGTTGAGCCTTGACCATTTGTACCAGTTTGGCTTAATGGTCATTTGGCATAGTTATTATTAGATCTGTGTGAATACTATTAAGCCATTCAGATTCGATGTTTCTACCAAAAGGTTCATGTGAAAACGGAAACATTTCAAAAATTGACAAAAATACTAGCAAGATCAACTTTGAATTAATTTTACATTGATGGCTAAGAAAATTATTAAGCTCCTTTAGTGGAATGTCTTCACCTGTAAAAAGATTATTCCATTTAATTCCAGCACGTTGTAATGTCTAGTCAAGTACGAGACACTGAAGACGGCCTTATAATTAATGTCGAAATACGTATCTGTACAGATTATTACGGTGATTGGTGATTGGTGACTAGTTTTTTTTCGTGAAAGGGTATGCAGGAAAACTTGTCCATTGTGCATTTCTCCCTTTTATTAGTAAAAGGATTGCTATTCGCTCAAGCGTTATGAAACGTATGTTTAAAGCAATCTCACACTTATATACTCATAAATAATGACATTACTTCTACATATTTATCGAGCTTGGTCTATAAGTATATAATACTATAGAACTTTGGCTCTTTTTCCTAGCCTTAAACCGAGCAAATGATTGAATTGAAAGAAGGAGCTACAATATATGCTCTTGCCTTGAACCGAGCAAACGCCTGAATTAATTGAAGGAACCATATCGTCTTTTGCTTTCTGTCGGGGAAATGCATTCCTTGAAAGAAGGACCGCCTTGAACCGAGCAACTACATGAACTGAAAGAAAGAATCATTATCTTCCGTTGTCCCCAAACCAAAAAAATGCATCAATCGAAAGAAGGAGTCATATCTTCCTAAGCCATATACCGTGGATATGCATCATTTGAAGAAAAAATCGCACAAGGGTAAGTGTGTTTGAAAAATATACTTCTATCTTCTGAAGAATTTATTGCATTTTCGTTTTAAAAAAAAAAATCCGTCTTAATAACATGTTTCTTGTTTCAAAAAAAGGAGATGATAAGTGGAAAAAACAGATATAAAAATCAGAGACTATGTTTATAATAATAATCTATATACATAAAAATGAATTTCTGTCTGTCTGAACTTTATAGACTCGGAAGCTACTGAACCCATCGGCGTGAAAATTTGTATGCAGAGGTTTTTCAGGCCGGGGAAGGTTCTTAAGATAGTTTGAGACCCCTCCTCGCTTTGAAAAGGAGGGGTCCCATAGAAATGGAACACCTATTTCTTCGTAACTCGAGTTCTAAGCAGAAAATAAATCAATTAGGCGACACGAAGTTCGTCGGGTCTGCTATAAATAATAAATATGTTCATATTTTGCATTAGTTCCGAAATTGTTGATTACATAACTATTAACTATTAACCAAACGACTTTATGCCAAATGACCAAATGACATACCACCAGATTAATATACTGATGATTTTAAGAACCGAACCTGAACCAATCCCATATTCTGCGATAATGAAAGAGTCATTTCGATAAAGCTTTTGGCGTCTTCATCCCAAATTTGCATATCACCGTACGAAGCTGAGTGGTTGGGTTTTACTTCGATTTCGGTGAACATTTTCCTGACCACAACAATTTGCGAAACAAAATGTAAAAAAAAACTAACAGCAAGGATGGAATCCTTCTCCGGAGTAAGAGAGCAGATATCCAACCCCCTAAAGTCGTTAGAGAGCACAGTATGTAGTCGGAATGCGAAAAGATTTCGCAAATCGGCGCTGCTGATGCTGCTGAGGCTCGCCGAGTTTATAGACCAGATATTAATGGCGAATTTAAATACTTAATAACTTTGATTATATCGTAATAATTCCCAATAATGATAATGATAGTCTGCACTGCCAGCAGGGATTCTTACCACTCAGAATCGAAGTCCCATCGAGCATTATCCATCTTCCCCGTAATGCGTTGCCGTTTGCGAGAGCCAGACCACTTAACGTTTTAATACATTCTGCGTGATCCGTCCGGGTAATGATCATTATTATTGTACCCTCCTGCTGGTCAGTTCAGCATCCATATCGGCGCGGCGCTTAGTTCACGTCGGTACGAGCATATCCCGAGAGTAGCAGAAGAAAGTGGCGGATCAAGTGCGCAATTGTAGGGCGTACCGCGAGTAGAGGGCTACCTTTAAAGTATACACTTTGGCGATCAGCAGCGGCAGGCAGCATAACAACCGTGGTTGTCTCGCAACCTGGAACGAGATGATCATATGATCCCCGGCCGAGCACCCATCGGAAGCTCAAACTGGCCGACCGACCGACAATCATTAACCGGTGATCCGGGCTTGATGTACGCACCAAACACAGTAGCCGGAACCGACATTAATTGTTGGCCTTTGATTCGTGCACCCTCTGTGAGTTGGCGATGGTAAAGCGATCTGTTGCAGTGCATTGTGTTTTGCTGTGTTGAGTTTAGATCAGATGCAGTATCATGATCTCAAACGGAACTTGATGTTTGCTTCACAATATTTAGTTAAGCAACATCAATCAGTACGTTGAAGTATTTTCGCATGTATTAAAAAAGTCGAATTAATAATGGAGATTTGTTTCTGTCATTGCATATGAAGGTAATTTTAACAAATCTCGTTGCAAATAGATATTATAGATGATCTGGATGACAAATACAATTTGATCGATTAGATTTTGCAGTCACCGTTGAATATGTTAAAAGATAAAATACGACATTGCCAGTGATGTTGTGAATGAAACAAGAGAAACGCTTACTTTAATTTACAATCAGGTTTGTTTGCAGTAAAGCAGGGAAGCACGAGCATTATGACCGCACAATTCGTAGTTACTCCGTGATTAGCTACCCATTCTCAATGTACACGTTTCGGGAGCTCAAATATTTAAAGTCAATAACGGCGCTGACCACATCTTTATGGTCATATAGGAAGGGAAGGAGTGTTAGTCCGACTCTCGTTGCTACTAGGGACCGAGTATACCTCTGCATCTCCACGATTGTCTTGGGATTTTATTCATTATCAGACTAAGGCCGGAGTGGCCTGTGCGGCACATAAAAGTCTTCTCCATTCAGCTCGGTCCATGGCTGCACTTCGCCAACCACGCAGTCTGCGGAGGGTCCGCAAATCGTTCTCCACCTGATCGATCCACCTTGCCGCTGTGCACCTCGCCTTCCCGTCGGATCGTTGTCGAGAACCATTTTCATCGGATTACTGTCCGACATTCTGGCTACGTGCCCGGCCCACCGCAGTCTTCCGATTTTCGCGGTGTGAACGATGGATGGTTCTCCCAACAGCTGATGCAACTCGTGGTTCATTCGCCTCCTCCACGTACCGTCCGCCATCTGCCCCCCCATAGATGGTACGCAACACTTTCCTTTCAAAAACTCCCAGTGCGCGTTGGTCCTCCACGAGCATCGTCCAGGTCTCGTGTCCGTAGAGAACTACCGGTCTTATAAGCGTTTTGTAGATAGTCAGTTTGGTACGGCGGCGAACTCTATTCGATCGGAGCGTCTTACGGAGTCCAAAGTACGTACGATTTCCAGCCACTATGCGCCTCCAAATTTCTCTGCTGGTATCGTTATCGGCGGTCACCAGTGAGCCCAAGTACACGAATTCTTCAACCACCTCGATTTCGTCACCACCGATAGAAACTCGTGGTGGGTGGCTTACATTGACCTCTCTTGAGCCTCTTCCTATCATGTACTTCGTCTTCGACGTGTTGATGACTAGTCCAATCCGATTAGCTTCGCTTTTCAGTCTGATGTAAGCTTCCTCCATCCTCTCAAAGTTACGTGCCATGATATCAATGTCGTCGGCGAAACCAAATAACTGGACGGACTTCGTGACAATCGTACCACTCATGTCAATCCCTGCCCTTCGTATTACTCCCTCCAAAGCGATGTTGAATAGCAGACACGAAAGACCATCACCTTGTTGTAACCCTCTGCGCGTTTCGAAGGGACTCGAAAATGCCCCTGAAACTCGAACTACGCACATCACCCGATCCATCGTCGCCTTTATCAACCGTATCAGTTTATCCGGAAATCCGTTTTCATGCATTAGCTGCCATAGCTGGTACCGATCGATTGTATCATATGCGGCTTTGAAGTCGATAAATAGATGATGTGTGGGCACGTTGTATTCGCGGCATTTCTGCAATACCTGACGTATGGCGAACACCTGGTCTGTGGTAGAGCGTTCACCCATAAATCCCGCCTGGTACTGCCCCACGAACTCTCTTGCAATTGGTGTTAGTCGGCGGCATACAATTTGGGAGAGTACATTGTAGGCGGCGTTCAGCAATGTGATTGCGCGGTAGTTGCTACAATCCAGCTTATCGCCCTTTTTTTAGATGGGACACACGACACCTTCCATCCACTTCTGCGGCAGTACCTCATCCTCCCAAACCTTGGTTATCACCCAGAGCAGTGCTCTAGCCAGTGCCTCACCACCGTGTTTAAACAGCTCTCCTGGTAGTTGGTCAACTCCAGGGGCTTTTTTGTTTTTCAGCCGGCCGATCTCCTTCTGGATTTCCTGGAGATTCGGAGCCGGAAGTCGCATGTCCTGCGCGCGTGCTCCTAGGTTCATTTCTATACCGCCACCGTTGTCTGCCATATCTCCATTCAGGTGCTCTTCGTAGTGCTGCCGCCACCTTTGGATCACCTCACGCTCGTTTGTAAGTAGGTTCCCGTTTATGTCCTTACACATATCGGGCTGTGGCTCGTGGTCCTTACGTGAACGGTTCAACTTCTCATAGAACTTTCGTGCGTTATTAGCGCGGTACAGTTCCTCCGTCTCTTCACGGTCTCGATCTTCCTGCTGGCGCTTTTTTCTCCGGAAAATCGAGTTTTGTCTGTTCCGCGCCCGTTTGTATCGTGCCTCGTTCGCCGTCGTGCGGTGTTGCAGAAATCTCGCCCATGCTGCATTCTTCTCCTCAACTAACTGCTCACATTCGCCGTCATACCAGTCGTTTCTCTGATCCGGAGCCACCGTGCCTAGTGCAGCGGTTGCGGTGCTTCCAATGGCGGATCGAATATCTCTCCAGCCATCTTCAAGAGATGCTGCGCCTAGCTGCTCTTCCGTTGGGAGTGCCACTTCCAGCTGCTGCGCGTAGTCTTGGGCTAGTCTACCGTCTTGTACCCACCCAATGTTAAGCCGCGGCGGACGACTCCGACGCGTGTTGATCACCGTCGAGAGTTTTGAGCGCAGACATACTGCGACGAGGTAGTGGTCGGATTCAATATTCACACTGCGGTAAGTGCGTACGTTCGTGATGTCGGAGAAGAATTTACCGTCGATTAGAACGTGGTCGATTTGGTTTTCCGTTACTTGATTAGGTGATTTCCATGTGGCCTTGTGGATATTCTTGCAGGGGAAGAAAGTGCTTCGGACTACCATTCCGCGGGAGGCTGCAAAGTTTATGCATCGTTGGCCGTTGTCGTTCGATACGGTATGCAGACTATCCGGTCCGGTGACCGGTCTATACATTTCCTCCCTTCCTACCTGATCGAAGAACTTCTCGCATGCATATTCCTGTAACGATAAAACACTATTCGATTTGCACGCTTCTAACTCCCAGAAGCGTGTCAGGAGTTCATCCAACTGCTCAGTGCTCGTGCGACCTTCGTATATCCGGATGATCCGGTAAATTTTCACAAATTATCCAACCGAGAGTGATGTTCTGCGCATTTTTCCATTTTCTCCTAGCTTGATTTTCTCGTTGCGTAGCAGATCGAAGAATAGGCTTGCTCCGATGATCATGTCAACGTGGCTTGGCTCTGTGAAGTACGGATCTACAAGAGCGATGTCTTCGGGAAGCTTCCACCCAGTTGAGTCTACCTTTCGGATCGGTAAATTCAGCGTAACGCGAGGGAATACCTCATCACCAGAGAAGGCTGAGACGCGAGATCGGACCCCTGTAAAAATAGACTGTTTGCATTGCTTTACAGCTTGGCCGATGCCGTTAATGGATAGTGCTTCACGTGAACGCTTTAATTTCAAACGCTGTGACGCATGCTCCGAAATGAAGCACAGCTGAGAACCACTATCAAAAAGTGCCCTAGCTTGCGTAGTATTCCCAAATTGGTCTTCAAGAACCACGATCATAGTTGCTAATAGAACAGACCGTGGAAGCTTGAAAGCATTGACAGAAAGTACCACATTAGGAATGTCTGGCCAGTGGCAAAAAACTTTGCGGATTTGGAATTGCAGGATTGGAGATTAAGGATGGCAGGCTTGAGGAATGCTGGGGAGTATTATGTGCTTGCTTAGTGACTGATAAGGTTGTGGAAGTCTGTGTCGCTTGTGGGTTCTGTTGAAAGCGCTTGTTTGACTGTGGAGTTGACTGGTTGTCAGACGAATCATTCGCCTTTAAGTGCAACATAGAGTGATGTCGCTGTCCACAGACACGGCAGGTACCTCGAGTACACGCCCTTGCAATGTGGCCTCGTGATAGACAGTTAAAGCAAAGCTGAGATGACTTCACTGTGCTTCTTCTGTCGTCTACCTTCATGGATCTGAACCGCTTACACTGGAACAGCGGATGCTGTCCCTCTCCATACAACCAAATATACTATATTAACAATATGATTCACTCTCACGAAATTTTGGCGACACCGCATGTGGCGCCATCCGTGCCCAAAAGGATCGATACACGCTGAAACGAAACTACCCAAAATATGAGGATTGGTAAACTCACACACTTCAAAATATTATCACAACAAAAAATAGGGATGTCTTATGTTTTTTTGTGCACATAATCGATTAAAGTTAATCGAATACCAACGGAAAATCAAATGTTGTAGCAAAATTGTGGTAGACATCTTTTTACTATTATGTATTACAAATTAGATGTTGTGCGTTAAACCGCCGGTACACCATATAGATAAACGGTGAAACATTTGGAAAGCTGAGAGGTTGCTGTTGAAGTTAATACTTAATATTCTGCATTCACATCTCGCTCGCTCGCATCTCTCGCTCTCTGTTCTCACACTTTTTTGCCGGTTTTCATCTTACATTGGCCCAATTCTGCAGCTTGTTTAGCTGCCATATATTTTTAATTTTTTGTTGTTTTAATTTTAAAAATATTTAGAGGCATCAAATAATACGGTTCTTTGGGAAATTTGACAATAAAAAAGTCAAAGAATCGACTCAGAGAAAAAAACCAACACAATCGCACTCAAATTTATTTAGAATGTGGCAGTAATCCAGCTGACAGTAGGACAGTAAAACCTAAATGAAAATTTTGAGAAAAGACGGGTTCATGAAACTAACGAGGCTAGATCTAAAACGCAATATGAAAATTCGGAATTTGGTTGACTGCAAATTAGCTATTCAGTTTGCAGTCAACCAAATTGATCACACGGTTTAAACATATACGATCGTAGAAAATAATTCAAGTACTTCTGGGGGCACTTCGTTAATGAATCAAATTGATTTTTATAGAGGGTAAGTGTACCGGTTTTGGCCACCTTAGTGCCTAACATGTCCAATCTTGAAAAAGCATTTATCCAAAAAAAAAATCGATCAGTTTGAACAGTTAAGAAGCAAAGCCCTCCAAATTGCTTTAATTGCAAAATAATGCAATATGTAAATGAAACTAAGTTTGGCCACCGAGTCCATATGATTTCTTTTAAGGCCGATACAAATATTTAAGGACTATTTTGTCTCTCCCCCCTCGGATTTTTTTTTGCCAAAAAATAAAATTCGGATAACTTTGAGGTTTTTAGAACATTCTTTAGCAAATCCGAGGAGTTTTTTTTATTTTTTTTATTTTAATATTATTTTTTTATTATCCCCCCCTCCCTTGACCTTTCGGAGACCAGTAGGACAAAATGTTAATTAAACGGCCTAATTTGTTCTCCACGTCAAAATATAAAGCTATAACATCCTTTTGTTGTATTATGCCATATTGTGAACCTGATCTCATTATCAATATGGCTATCGTTCAAATTGATGATGAAACACTTGATCGCATTCGGGAAAATAAATATCTTGGCGTGATTATTGATGATAAATTGAAATTTGATTCTCATATCAACAATGTCATCAAAAAAATAGCCAAGAAGTATGGAATTTTATGTCGATTAAAAAACGAATTAACTGTTGCGAGTAAAATACAGTTGTACAATTCAATCATCTCTCCTCACTTGGACTTTTGTGCCTCCATTTGATTTCTAACTTATGAAACACAAATATCGAAGTTACAGCGTTTGCACAATAAAGCATTTGATCTTGCGATATAATAGATTCACTTCCTCACCCTTTTTGGTGGACGCTTTACAATGATTTTCAGTGAAGCCAAAAATTGTTAATTTGACTATGGTGTTCGTTTTTAAAATAATAAATAGATTGCTGCCACGATATTTGTGTAATCGAATTGAAAGAGGAAGTGACATTCATGGTTATAATACTA
This sequence comes from Armigeres subalbatus, assembly GCF_024139115.2. NCBI lineage: Eukaryota > Metazoa > Arthropoda > Insecta > Diptera > Culicidae > Armigeres > Armigeres subalbatus. The sequence continues at coordinate 207,065,669 of NC_085139.1, read as the reverse complement.
GAAACGGGGAAGAAATAAGAACACCTTATTTTTTGCATGGTGCTTCACAAAATTCATTGTTTTATAAAGGAATAAATGTTTTCAATTCGATGCCTGCACACATCAAGCGAGCAAGTACACTATCACAGTTCAAGAGACTTTGCATTTCACACGTGAAAGCTGTTTTTTAAACAGCTATTTATTTAAGTTTTTATTATTGACTAATTCAAGCTCTATCTGGTAAAAGGGCGAATGTCGCAAGAGAGAATTCTCTTCGTCGACTTCCTCTCATTTGAATAAAAGTGACAAGCAGATGATTTCTTTGCAGTTCATCACCTCAGAATGCAAGTTCGCACTGTTTTCTATCGTTCTAAGGTGATAAACCACAAAGAAATCCGCTGCTTGTCACTTTTATTTAAAAGAGGGGAAGTCGACGAAGAGAATCCTCTCTTGCGACATTCGCCCTTATTCCAGATAGAGCTTGAATTGTGTATCTTGACGAAGTTTGTGATAACGGATATTTTTGTTTGGACGAATGTAAATGATTTGTTATTTCATTAGGGCGCTTATAGACTATATTGTTCGCCTCGATGATGATGATGGTATTTTATTTGTTGATGTGTTTTAACTTTTATTCTTTATGTGTAGTCTACGAAAGTTTGAGAATCGCGCGCGTAATACAGGTATAAATAACTTTTTGTATTTATCACTACAATTTGAAATATTTGAAACTGTTTAAAAGATACTACAGAAAAGTAGGGAGCTCTCAGATAGAACGCGATTTTCTCGAAACTTTTGGTATCTACGGAGAGGTAACACAAGTTTTGAATGTTGTCGAGCTTTGTACAGTAAATTGATTGGTACTAGCGAGAATGGTTTAAACTGCACAAGAGTTGAACAAAAAGAGGGGGGGGGGGGGGGGAGGCAACACTTTATCAAAATGCAAATGACCATAACTCTGTGAAATATCAATAGATTTCTTTGGTTCTGCTAGGGTTCGAAAAGAAAACTCATCTTGTTTTGGAAAATTTATGTTCAAAGCACTAAATACTGGCAAGGATATTATCGATCATTTAGTAATCTGCGTTCGATCACTTATTAGTTTGTCAATAACTTACTCCAGAGGCTAAATTTCAAAATGTATTGTATGGTGGACTTCTAGTGCGAAGGTTTTTCTACAATCAACAAGTCGATGTTTGAATTGACCTTATAACGGAGCTATAGCGCTAGTAGCAGTAACTTATACTAAATCATAAACAATTCCAATCCTAAAATTCAATCATTTAGTATAAGTTACTGCTACTAGAGCTATACTGCCATAACCTGGAAAAGTGACGTAACAACCATTTTACAACATGCATGTTTTCCATTTTTCTGTTAAAGAGCTCGACGAGTAGTACTCGTTAACATCATTTTTGGAAAATGGCGTATACGTCACTTTTTTCAGATTACGGCAGTATAGCTCCGTTATAAGTGAAATTAATTGAAGGAACTGTTATAAACCTTTGCTCTAGAAGTCCACCATACAACATATATTGAAATTTAGCCTCTGGAATTAGTTATTGACAAACTACTAAATGATCAAAAACATATAACCTTGGATATCGGAGAAGATCAAGATTTTTAGTCACATTCTTGTTGGATTCACTGCTAATTGATGATTGGGAAGCCGCTAGGCCTGTGACAAATTAACCGCGAAAAATTTTGCAAATCCGTTAAATCACTGCAGAGGATGCAGAGAAAAGCACAACTAATTTTTATTATTATTATATATATTATTTTATTTTGCCTTCGGTGAAAGCATGGATACAAACCCATCCATAGATATATAACTGAAATTCTAACTTAAAAGGAAATTTAAGCATTTAAATGAAAGGCACTAGAAATATTAGTTCTGGAATCAATATTACGATAACATATATTGATTATATTACTAAAATGAAACAAATTTAGCAAAAAACATTTGGTAGGTGAAGTTACGAATACCTTCCTGCTTAACTAACAACAAATACATTTTTCGAGAAAAATAAGAACTGTTGAGAACACCCGCATGTGATGCAAGCTTTCTGGTGGTTTACTTAAAACTAAACATTGCTTTTCACTCATATATGTTAGCACCTGGATGCTGGCAACTATGGATAAAAAATCTTGCGAAAAACTAGCTAATGCTTGCAATTATTTTCGACCCAAAAGAAATTGAATCAATAATTTCTAACGCGCCGCAAGCATTTTTTTGTATGCGGAACAGCTTCTATTGGAGCAGTCGGATCAAAATTAATTTTTCCGTATTTATTATCGAAATAAGTGTAAAAGAAAAAAAATCGATCTGTTGATGATCGATTTATTCAAAAAAGTATGGACATCCCTGCACTGTCGTATGAAAACTTTTCAACAGTATGACTGTCACTGTAAATTGGCAGGAAGATTTGCTAGAATAAACAAGAAGAAAACACGTTTAGATTCCTTTTTGCTCGCTAGATGATGTTGTTATCACCGGCAAATGGTTCGCCATTTCGTTGTATGGAAAAGCTCGAAGTGAACCATATTGTTAATATAATATATTTGATACAACAAACACGAAGACTGCTGCCGGCGTAGCTGTTCTTCTGTTCCGGCTGGCCGAACGATTCTCCGATGAGTGAGCGCAAAACCGTGCAATGATTTCTCAGGAAATCCATCAGCTTGTTGAATTTGGGAACCTCCAGTTTGTTTGCCCCCAGTTTGTCCAGCATTTGCAGATGTTTATCGAACTCATTGATGACATGGTTGAGTGATTCGAAAGTCTCCTTCTTCATGGATTGCACTGTAAATAAAGCCTCGAGATGGGACTGTGGGAGAAGCGGTTTATGTCTAACTCCCAGGGGTTTTTCCCTACTTCAAAAGAATAAATGATGAATTAAAAAAAACTTACATAGCTGTCTCGTAGCGAACAAAGCAGAGTAAAGGCTCATATTATTAATAGTGTACTAACCCTGGTAGGGGCATCCATCAATTCAGCTGTTGTTGGTCGATGGTACAGCAGCAGTGAATTATAATTCAAATCGAATTGATACTAAGCATGTGACAATATTTTGTTTTGAGTGAAAAAATGACAATTCATACGTGAAATATATTTTTGCCTTATTTGACTCCTTATATTAATAAACACTCACCTAATCTTACAAGTGGTAATGGCTCAAAAGTGCACTGCCAATTGGAAATTCATATAACATATACGCAGGTGCATGATCGCGAAGGTTATCCATTGTAAGTTGATTACAAACCCCCAGCTTTCCCCTTCTCACAGTTGTTTTTTATTCCCTTTGCAGAAAAAAATGATGCCTAATTGGAAAATTACCAATGCATAGGCTGCGCTTTTCACGTGGACATGAAAAATATTTATATAAACCTAATTAAAATAACATCATGCACGTGGAGGCACGATAACAACCCACCGGCGGCAACCGGTCGTCGATCGTGTGTTGGTACCCTTGTCGACCATACCCTCCATACGGATACCCCGACAACTTTGGGCGCTAAATTGGCGATAGTACAGATGAAGGAGGGCAGCACAGGCCAATCAAAGAGTGCAATTAAGGCAACACCTTCAGCCTTCATGTGTTTCACGATAATCACCTCACTACAACGTAGGTTTATTGTTGATTGGCGTTGGAGCTTTTAATGCGTAAGGCAAAAAGGGAAAATACAAGTTTTCCATTGGACAGCTTTGAGTTAATTAGAAGGGGTTCTGCTACAGAGCTGAATGTTTAAAAATAGAAATCTTGTCGGTCGATTAGCACTTCGTCATTAGTCAACGGTAGGGAAGCTGCTGCTGGAGAAAAGTGCAGGGACAACAAATAATTTATTAAAATCCAACTGGCTGCTTAACTTCGGCTGAAGTAAAACAATGAATGTTTCCAATGAACAATTGGAGAAAAATTATAGTTTAGTTTAGTGGAATTTGAACACACGTGTTATAGTCGTGCAGTTGGAATATTTCTACAACCTCAATAAAGTAAAAACCACCCTAAAAGAGTTGTTCAAGCTCACACATGTTATTTTAATTACGCCCATGTTCTTTCCGAACATAATCATCTTCCAATGCTCTTGGCAACTCATTAGGTGCTGCTCGGTTTTTATCTCATTAAAATCGTCCGCAATGACGGCTGCTAAACCGAAACATTCGCCATCTTTCCACGCAATGCCGTCCATATTTGTCCGCGTTCACGCCGGAAGGCTCATCGCCAGTTTGCAAATCGCGAGGACGGGGCCAAACGAACAAGTCCGGCCGATGTTCTGCGCGTTCTTGGCATTTCGCTTGTTTTATATGCGCATTTATACATAAATTAGAGAGTCGACCGACCGGTCGGTGTTGCTGCAGCTTTGTTAGTGGGTTGTTGTTTTAGCTTCTTTATTCGCTACTTTATTTTATTGCAACACAAACATCATGTTCGCCAGGAAATTATGCTGCGGGCCCGTGGTGTTCTTCGGGTGCAGCGCAAAGAGAGAGAAGACCTACAACTCGGAGACCCGGAGTCGATTCGCTAAACACGCGATGTTCGAAAATGGCGCTGCATTGGTAGTGTGTTGGACTGAAGAATCTTTATTTAATTGTTGATTATTTTCCGGATTTTCATATACGTTCTTCGTGTGTATTTCGAGCAACAAGAAAAGGAACATTTTTTTTTATTGAAAACATGGCCGCACCGATTTTCCATTCTTAAAACCATTCATAATTTACAATTTGACGATAGTTTAAAGCGAGAAGCTACAAAAAGTCCAATACTGAAATTTGACATACGATCCGTAAGAGCTACTTATCCATTACTTTCGAAGCTTTAATAAAATGGTTTAGTTCATAACATTTATGGTTTCTTATATTCTATTTCTTATATCTTATACTTTTGCCTTTCTCGTACAACAAAGTGTCGGAGACCTATGATGTTTTATACCAATCGTCTCAGCTCGTCGAGTTGAACAAATGTCTGTCTGTCCGTTTTTGTGTGTGTGCACACGAAAACCGAAAAACTTTAGCCACTTTTTCATTAAGTAATTCTTAATCGATTTTCTCGCAACAAGTTGCATTCGACGGGGGACAAACCCTAGTTGATTACTATTGAATATAATCACGATCGGCCATTGCGTTTAAAAGTTATGAAGAAAATTGTGCGTTGAACCATAGAGGTTGGTTAGTTGATTTACCAATTACCAATGTAGTCCACTCTTGCTGATTTGAAGAGACAACGCAGTAGCGCCGCGGTGTCACAAAAGGCAAAATGCATTATAACATTTCGAAATAATATGCTAAAAATCATCCCATGACCCCATTTTGATATCGAGTTTAAAAGTAAAATTTTAAAAATGTAATTCAAATTTTCTGAAATTATAAAATTAGTGTAATTTTTGCAATTATCTCACCCCTTGACTACCGTTTTCAGGCGTTAATTACCTTTTGTGACGCAAGATGGTGTGAATGTGCTGTCTCTTGCCTAATATATGGGGATTTACGAAGTGGACTATATTGTTAATATACTATATTTGCAATTATCATACATAATCATATCATACTAAAGTAAAACCAAGGGATTGAATCGAGAAAGGCATCGTCACCAATGGATGGAATAATCTGGGTTTTCAATTTTTAAATACACTCAAACCTTTTTTCATTGCACTTCTTTTTACGACCATGACGTATGTAAACAGAATTTAAAACATTATTGACGTCCGAAAATAAACCTACTCGAAACGGTGAGGACTTAATCTGTAGATTAAAAAAAAAACTACTCGAAGGTACTCTTAAAAACTGTATCGAATACAAGTTGTAAAGTTTCAAAATGTGTTATTATTCAAAAACTAATAATGTGTTTGTATTCACCTGCATTCGACGTAGGGGAAGAAGCCCCAAAACGCCCCCCCGATGTAAAACGCCTTTTGTGGTTTCCCTCATATTTACCGTCATTAAGATGGCCGTAACAAAACTAGATCTAAAATTATGTAGGTTAGGCGAAAAAAGTTTAAAAATAGTGTATGGGAAGGTCGGAAAAACCGAAAATTTCCACATTTTGAAGAAACATCTAACATTTTGGCGAGGCAAAACGCCCTAGTGGCGCTAACCTACAATGTACTTGCGTCTCCACGGACTATCTATACCAGAATGCTGATTTGCCGACGCATGGTACTTTGTTCCCTAGTAGTTGCCAGCTAAAAGGCGTTTTGCCTCATGAGTTTTCCGGCAACAGAATATCACCACTTTTTTGAAATGTGAATATCATCAATATGATTGAGATTTTTGACAATTTTTTAATGGCATCAACTAGCTATCTTGTTTAACTGTTGCATAATGTAAAAATACCCACGAATAGCGTTACAAATGAGACAATAAAGCAGTGTTTGCTTAGCTAGGGCATTTTGCCCCCCCTTCCCCTATTCATATGTCAATATTCAAATCAGGACTTAATTCGTTGAAAACTGATAATTTCTGATTTATTGCGAATTAGAAGAGTGAAATGAAAGTTTTGGACACATGGCTCCGTAAGGAAGGGATGAATAGTTTGTTCAAGCGTTTCGATATTCGGAAGTCTATGATCAACAAGCTCGTTCAACACTACACGTTTGTTGCCCTACTAAAAATTAGGAGAAAACCTGGAGCAAGTGACCTGAATTCAGAAGATAACCAAATATTGTCGAATCGTGATTTAACGAAAAAGGCAACAATAAATCTTCGGGATTTTCTTGGGAAATTTTTCTCAATTTCTTCGGCCAATTATTCGCGATTTCCTCGAGAAATTCGGAATTATTACCTTGGCAAATTTTCGACGCAAATTTTTTGAAATTCGGCCAATCCTTCAGAGTTTCTTCACAAATTCTTTGGGATTTCCTCAAGATTTTTTTTTGGAATTTCCTTGACAAATGCTTCGAAAATTCTTCGGCCAAATCTTCAAAATGTCTTCGGCAAATTCTTCGTACTTTTATCAGCCAGTTCTTAAGAATTTTATCAACAAATTGATCAGGTTTTTTCCGGAAAATTCTTCGGATTTCGTCGGGAATGTAAATGGATTTCGACTGTGAATATTGTAGTACGATTATCGGAATGAATTTCAGTCATGAATAGCGTTGATAATATTATCTCATCGTCAACGTTGCGATCCAGGGATGGAAACTTCTTCGAGCCATCGAGCGCTGAAGAAAAAACTAAGAAGATGAAATGAAATTGACAACGCTATTATTCATGACTGAAAACCATTCGGAAAATTTCCTCGGCAAAATTTTCGAAATTCCTTTGAGAAATTCTTCAATGATTCCTTTGGGAAACCCTTTTTACTTTCTCGGTAAATTTTTCTTAATTTAACGGTGGAATTTCCATTAGAACTTTCGGAGGAATTTCCATAGGAACTTCCGGTGGAATTCCCGAAGGAACTTCTGGTTGAATTTCCATTAGAACTTCCGGAGGAATTCCGGAAAGAACTTCCGAAGGCATTCCCTCAGGAACTTCCGGAGAAATTCCCGAAGAACTTCCGGAAGAATTCCCAAAGGAACTCTCGGAAGAATTCCCGAAGGAACTTTCGGAGGAATTCCCGAAGGAACTTCCGAAGGAATTCCCGAAGGAACTTCCGAAGGAACTCCCGAAGAAACTTCCGGAGGAACTCCCGAAGGAACTCCCGAAGGAACTTTCGGAGGAACTCCCGAAGGAACTTCAAGAGGAACTCCCAAAGGAACTTCCGGAGGAATTCCCGTCGGAACTTCCGGAGAAATTCCCGAAGGAACTTCCGGAAGAATTCCCAAAGGAACTTCCGGAAGAATTCCCGAAGGAACTTCCGGAGGAATTCCCGAAGGAACTTCCGGAGGAATTCCGAAAGGAATTTCCGGAAGAATTCCCGAAGGAACTTCCGGAGGGACTCCCGAAGGAACTTCCGGAGGAACTCCCAAAGGAACTTCCGAAAGAACTCCCGAAGGAACCTTCCGAGGAACTCCCGAAGGAACTTCCGGAGGAACTCCCGAAAGAACTTCCGGAGGAACTCCCGAAGGAACTTCCGGAGGAACTCCCGAAGGAACTTTCGGAGGAGCTCCTGAAGGAACTTCCGGAGGAACTCCCGAAGGAACTTCCGGAGGAACTCCCGAAGGAACTCCCGAAGGAACTTCCAGAGGGACTCCCGTAGGAACTTCCGGAGGAACTCCCGAAGGAACTTCCGGAGGAATTCCCGACGGAACTTCCGGAGAAATTCCCGAAGGAACTTCCGGAAGAATTCCCGAAGGAACTTCCGGAGAAATTCCCGAAGGAACTTCCGGAGAAATTCCCGAAGGAACTTCCGGAGGAATTTCTGAAGGAACTTCCGGAGGAATTCCCGAAGGAACTTCCGGAGGAATTCCGAAAGGAACTTCCGGAGGAACTCCCGAAGAAACTTCCGAAAGAACTCCCGAAGGAACTTTCCGAGGAACTCCCAAAGGAACTTCCGGAGGAACTCCCGAAGGAACTTCCGGAGGAACTCCCGAAGGAATTTCCGGAGGAATTCCCGAAGGAACATCCGGAGGAACTCCCGAAGGAACTTCCGGAAAAACTCCCGAAGGAACTTCCGGAGGAACTTCCGAAGGAACTCCCGAAGGAACTTTCCGAGGAACTCCCTAAGGAACTTCCGGAAGGACTCCCGAAAAAACTCCCGAAGGAACTTCCGGAGGAGCTCCCGAAGGAACTTCCGGAGGAGCTCCCGAAGGAACTTTCGGAGGAACTCCCGTAGGAACTTCCGGAGGAACTCCCCGAGGAACTTCCGGAGGAACTTCCGAAGAAACTCCCGAAGGAACTTTCCGAGGAACTCCCGAAGGAACTTCCGGAGGGACTCCCGAAGGAACTTCCGAAGGAACTCCCGAAGGAACTTCCGTAGGAATTCCAGAAGGAACTTCCGGAGGAACTCCCGAAGGAACTTCCGGAGGAACTCCCGAAGGAACTTCCGGAGGAACTCCCGAAAGAACTACCGGAGGAACTCCCGAAGCAACTTTCGGAGGAACTTCCGGAAAAACTCCCGAAGGAACTCCCGAAGGAACTTCCGGAGGAACTCCCGAAGGAACTTCCGGAGGAACTCCCGAAGGAACTTTCGAAGGAACTCCTGAAGGAACTTCCGGAGGAACTCCCGAAGGAACTTCCGGAGGAATTCCCGAAGGAACTTCCGGAGGAACTCCCGAAGGAACTTCCGGAGGAACTCCCGAAGGAACTTCCGGAGGAACTCCCGAAGGAACTTCCGGAGGAACTTCCGGAAAAACTCCCGAAGGAACTTTCGGAGGAACTCCAAAAGGAACTTCCGGAGGAACTCCCGAAGGAACTTCCGGAGGAACTCCCGAAGGAACTTCCGGAGGAACTCCCGAAGGAACTTCCGGAGGAACTCCCGAAGGAACTTCCGGAGGAACTCCTTAAGGAACTTCCGGAGGAATTCCCGACGGAACTTCCGGAGGAATTCCCAAAGGAACTTCCGAAAGAACTCCCGAAGGAACTTTCCGAGGAAATCCCGAAAGAACTACCGGAGGAACTCCCGAAGCAACTTTCGGAGGAACTTCCGGAAAAACTATCGAAGGAACTTCCGGAGGAACTGCCGAAGGAAGTTCCGGAGGAACTCCCGAAGGAACTTCCGGAGGAACTCCTGAAGGAACTTCCGGAGGAACTCCCGAAGAAACTTTTGGATGAACTCCCGAAGGAACTTCCGGAGGAACTCCCGAAGGAACTTCCGGAGGAACTCCCGAAGGAACTTCCGGAGGAACTCCCGAAGGAACTTCCGGAGGAACTCCTGAAGAAACTTCCGGAGGAACTCCCGAAGGAACTCCCGAAGGAACTTCCGGAGGAACTCCCGAAGGAACTTCCGGAGGAAATCCCGAAGGAACTTCCGGAGGAACTCCCGAAGGAACTCCCGAAGGAACTTCCGGAGGAACTCCCGAAGGAACTTCCGGAGGAACTCCCGAAGGAACTTCCGGAGGAACTCCCGAAGGAACTTCCGGAGGAACTCCCGAAGGAACTTTCGGAGGAACTTCCGGAGAAATTCCCGGAGGAACTTCCGGAAGAATTCGCGACGGAACTTCCGGAGGAATTACCGACGGAACTTCCGGAGGAATTCCCGACAGGAACTTCCGGAGGAATTCCCGACAGGAACTTCCGGAGGAATTCCCGACAGGAACTTCCGGAGGAATTCCCGACAGGAACTTCCGGAGGAATTCCCGACAGGAACTTCCGGAGGAATTCCCGACAGGAACTTCCGGAGAATTTTCCAAAGGAACTTCCGGAAGAATTCCCGATGAAGCTTCCGGAGAAATTCCCGAAGGAACTTCTGGAAGAATTCCGAAAAGAACTTCCGGAGGATTTTCCAAATGAACTTCCGGAAGAATTCCCGAAGAAGCTTCCGGAGGAATTCTCGAAGGAACTTCTGGAGGAATTCCCGAAGAAACTTTCGGAGGAATTCCTGAAGGAACTTTCGGAGGAATTCCCGAAGGATTTTCCGGAGGAATTCCCGAAAAAACTTCCGGACGAATTGCGGAGGAATTTCCCAAGGGACTTCCGGAGGAATTACCGAAGGAACTTCCGCAGGAATTCCCAAAGGAACATCCGGAGGAATTCCCGATGGAACTTCCGGAGGAATTCTCGAAGGAACTTCCGGAAGCCCTTTCGAAGGATCTTCCGGACGAATTCCCGAAGGAACTTCCGGAGGAACTCCCGAAGGAACTTCCGGAGGAACTCCCGAAGGAACTTCCGGAGGAACTCCCGAAGGAACTTCCGGAGGAACTCCCGAAGGAACTTCCGGAGGAATTCCCGAAGGAACTTCCGGAGGAACTCCCGAAGGAACTTCCGGAGGAACTCCCGAAGGAACTTCCGGAGGAACTCCCGAAGGAACTTCCGGAGGAACTCCCGAAGGAACTTCCGGAGGAACTCCCGAAGGAACTTCCGGAGGAACTCCCGAAGGAACTTCCGGAGGAACTCCCGAAGGAACTTCCGGAGGAACTCCCGAAGGAACTTCCGGAGGAACTCCCGAAGGAACTCCCGAAGGAACTTCCGGAGGAACTCCCGAAGGAACTTCCGGAGGAACTCCCGAAGGAACTTCCGGAGGAACTCCCGAAGGAACTTCCGGAGGAACTCCCGAAGGAACTTCCGGAGGAACTCCCGAAGGAACTTCCGGAGGAACTCCCGAAGGAACTTCCGGAGGAACTCCCGAAGGAACTTCCGGAGGAACTCCCGAAGGAACTTCCGGAGGAACTCCCGAAGGAACTTCCGGAGGAACTCCCGAAGGAACTTCCGGAGGAACTCCCGAAGGAACTTCCGGAGGAACTCCCGAAGGAACTTCCGGAGGAACTCCCGAAGGAACTTCCGGAGGAACTCCCGAAGGAACTTCCGGAGGAACTCCCGAAGGAACTTCCGGAGGAACTCCCGAAGGAACTTCCGGAGGAACTCCCGAAGGAACTTCCGGAGGAACTCCCGAAGGAACTTCCGGAGGAACTCCCGAAGGAACTTCCGGAGGAACTCCAGAAGGAACTTCGGAGGAATTCCCAGAAGGAACTTCCGGAGGAACTCCCGAAAGAACTACCGGAGGAACTCCCGAAGCAACTTCCGGAGGAACTCCCGAAAGAACTCCCGGAGGAACTCCCGAAGCAACTTTCGGAGGAACTTCCGGAAAAACTCCCGAAGGAACTCCCGAAGGAACTTTCGGAGGAACTCCAAAAGGAACTTCCGGAGGAACTCCCGAAGGAACTTCCGGAGGAACTCCCGAAGGAACTCCCGAAGGAACTTCCGGAGGAACTCCTGAAGGAACTTCCGGAGGAACTCTTTAAGGAACTTCCGGAGGAATTCCCGACGGAACTTCCGAAAGAACTCCCGAAGGAACTTTCCGAGGAAATCCCGAAAGAACTACCGGAGGAACTCCCGAAGCAACTTTCGGAGGAACTTCCGGAAAAACTATCGAAGGAACTTCCGGAGGAACTGCCGAAGGAAGTTCCGGAGGAACTCCCGAAGGAACTTCCGGAGGAACTCCTGAAGGAACTTCCGGAGGAACTCCCGAAGAAACTTTTGGATGAACTCCCGAAGGAACTTCCGGAGGAACTCCCGAAGGAACTTCCGGAGGAACTCCCGAAGGAACTTCCGGAGGAACTCCCGAAGGAACTTCCGGTGGAACTCCTGAAGAAACTTCCGGAGGAACTCCCAAAGGAACTCCCGAAGGAACTTCCGGAGGAACTTCCGGAGGAACTCCCGAAGGAACTTCCGGAGGAAATCCCGAAGGAACTTCCGGAGGAACTCCCGAAGGAACTCCCGAAGGAACTTCCGGAGGAACTCCCGAAGGAACTTCCGGAGGAACTCCCGAAGGAACTTCCGGAGGAACTCCCGAAGGAACTTCCGGAGGAACTCCCGAAGGAACTTTCGGAGGAATTCCCGACGGAACTTCCGGAGGAATTCCCGACGGAACTTCCGGAGGAATTCCCGACGGAACTTCCGGAGGAATTCCCGACGGAACTTCCGGAGGAATTCCCGACGGAACTTCCGGAGGAATTCCCGACGGAACTTCCGGAGGAATTCCCGACGGAACTTCCGGAGGAATTCCCGACAGGAACTTCCGGAGGAATTCCCGGCAGGAACTTCCGGAGGAATTCCCGACAGGAACTTCCGGAGAATTTTCCAAAGGAACTTCTGGAAGAATTCCCGATGAAGCTTCCGGAGAAATTCCCGAAGGAACTTCTGGAAGAATTCCGAAAAGAACTTCCGGAGGATTTTCCAAATGAACTTCCGGAAGAATTCCCGAAGAAGCTTCCGGAGGAATTCCCGAAGAAACTTTCGGATGAATTCCTGAAGGAACTTTCGGAGGAATTCCCGAAGGATTTTCCGGTGGAATTCCCGAAGGATTTTCCGGAGGAATTTCCGAAAAAACTTCTGGACGAATTTCGAAAGGAACTTTTCCAAGGGACTTCCGGAGGAATTGCCGAAGGAACTTCCGCAGGAATTCCCGAAGGAACATCCGGAGGAACTCCCGATGGAACTTCCGGAGGAATTCTCGAAGGAACTTCCGGAGGCCCTTTCGAAGGATCTTCCGGACGAATTCCCGAAGGAACTTCCGGAGGAGTACTCGAAGGAACTTCCGGAGGAATTCCCGAAGGAACTTCTGGAGGAATTCCGGAAGGATCTTCCGGAGGAATTCTCGAAAGATCTTCTGGAGGAATTCCCAAAGAACCTTCCGGAGGGATTCTCAAAGGAACTTCCCAAAGAACCTTCCGGAGGAATTCCCGAAGGAACTTCTGGAGGAATTCCCAAAGGAACTTCCGGAGGAATTCATGAAGGAACTTTCGGAGGAATTCCTGAAGGAACTTCCGGAAGAATTCCCGAAGGAACTTCCGGAGGAATTCCCAAAGGAACTTCCGGAAGAATTCCCGAAGGAACTTCCGGAGGAATTCCCGAAGGAACTTCCGGAGGAACTTCCGAAAGAACTCCCGAAGGAACTTTCCGAGGAACTCCCGAAGGAACTTCCGGAGGAACTCCCGAAGGAACTTCCGGAGGAACTCCCGAAGGAATTTCCGGAGGAACTCCCGAAGGAACTTCCGAAGGAACTTCCGGAGGAACTCCCGAAGGAACTTCCGGAGGAACTTCCGAAGGAATTCCCGAAGGAACTTTCCGAGGAACTCCCTAAGGAACTTCCGGAGGGACTCCCGAAAGAACTCCCGAAGGAACTTCCGGAGGAGCTCCCGAAGGAACTTCCGGAGGAGCTCCCGAAGGAACTTTCGGAGGAACTCCCGTAGGAACTTCCGGAGGAACTCCCGAAGGAACTTCCGGAGGAACTTTCGGAGGAACTCCCGAAGGAACTTCCGGAGGAACTCCCGAAGGAACTTCCGGAGGAACTCCCGAAGGAACTTCCGGAGGAACTCCCGAAGGAACTTTCGGAGGAATTTCCGAAGGAACTTCCGGAGGAACTCCCGACGGAACTTCCGGAGGAATTCCCGACGGAACTTCCGGAGGAATTCCCGACAGGAACTTCCGGAGGAATTTCCGACGGGAACTTCCGGAGGAATTCCCGACAGGAACTTCTGGAGGAATTCCCGACAGGAACTTCTGGAGGAATTCCCGACAGGAACTTCCGGAGAATTTTCCAAAGGAACTTCCGGAAGGATTCCCGAAGAAGCTTCCGGAGGAATTCCCGAAGGAAATTCTTGAGAATTCCGAAAAGAACTTCCGGAGGATTTTCTAAAGGAACTTCCGAAGGAACTTCCGGAGGAATTCCCGAAGGAACTTCTGGAGGAATTCCCAAAGAAACTTCCGGAGGAACTCCTGAAGGCACTTTCGGAGGAATTCCCGAAGGATTTTCCGGAGGAATTTCCGAAGGAACTTCCGGACGAATTCCCAAAAAAACTTCCGGACGAACTTCCGAAGGAACTTCCCGAGGGACTTCCGGAGGAATTACCGAAGGAACTTCCGCAGGAATTCCCAAAGGAACATCCGGAGGAATTTCCGATGAAACTTCCGGAGGAATTCTCGAAAGAACTTCCAGAAGCCCTTTCGAAGGATCTTCCGGACGAATTCCCGAAGGAACTTCCGGAGGAGTACTCGAAGGAACTTCCGGAGGAATTCCCGAAGAAACTTCCGGAGGAAGTTCTGGAGGAATTCCGGAAGGATCTTCCGGAGGAATTCCCGAAAGAACTTCCGGAGGAATTCCCAAAGAACCTTCCGGAGGGATTCTCAAAGGAACTTCCAAAGAAATTCCCAAAGGACCTTCCGGAGGAATTCCCGAAGGAACTTCTGGAGGAATTCCCGAAGGAACTTCCGGAGGAATTCCTGAAGGAACTTTCGGAGGAATTCCTTAAGGAACTTCCGGAAGAATTCCCGAAGGAACTTCCGGAGGAATTCCCAAAGGATTTTCCGGTGGAATTCCCGAAGGATTTTCCGGAGGAATTCCCGAAGGAACTTCCGGAGGAATTCCCAAAGGATTTTCCGGTGGAATTCCCGAAGGATTTTCCGGAGGAATTCCCGAAGGAACTTCAAGAGAAATTCCCGAAGGAACTTCCGGAGGAAACCCCCAAGGAACTTCCAGAGGAATTCCCGAAGAAATTTCGGGAGGAATTCCTGGAAGACCTTCCGGAGGAATTCCCGAAGGAACTTCCGGAAGAATTCCCGAAGGAACGTCCGGACGAATTCCTGAAGGAACTTCCCGAGGTACTTCCGGAGAAATTCCCGAAGGAACTTCCGCAGGAATTCCAGAAGGAACATCCGGAGGACTTCCCGAAGGAACTTCCGGAGGAATTCCCGAAGGAACTTCAGGAAGAATTCCCGAAGGAACTTCAGGAGGAATTCCCAAAGGATCTTCCGAAGGAATTTCGGAAGGAATTCCCGGAAGAACTTCTGGAGGAATTCCAGAAGGAACTTCCGGAGAATTTTCCAAATGAACTTCCGGAAGGATTTTCAAGGAAGCTTCCGGAGGAACTCCCGAAGGAGCTTTCGCAGGAATTACGGAAGGAACTTCCGGAGGAATTTTCCAAATTTCCTCCGGAAGGATTTTCAAGGAAGCTTCCGGAGGAACTCCCGAAGGAGCTTTAGCAGGAATTACGGAAGGAACTTCCGGAGGAATTCCCGAAAGAACTTTCGGAGGAATTCCCGAAGGAACTTTCGGAGGAACTACGGAAGGAACTTCCGAAAGAATTCCCGAAAGAACTTCCGGAAGGATTTCCAAGGAAGCTTCCGGAGGAATTCCCGAAGGAGCTTTCGCAGGAACTACTTTCGGAGGAAGTCCCGAAGGAATTTCCGGGGGAATTCTCGAAGGAACTTTCGGAGCAATTATGGAAGGAACTTCCGGAGGAATTCCTGGAAGATTTTCCGGAGGGATTACCGAAGGAACTCCCGGAGGGACTCCCGCAGGAACTTCCGGAGGAATTCTCGAAGGAACTTCCGGAGGTTTTCCCTCCGGAAGTTCCTCCAGAAGTTTTTCCAGGAATTCCTTCAGAAGTTCTTCCGAGAAATCCCTCTGATATTCCTCCGGGAATCCCGAAGGACCTTCCAGAGGAAATCCCGAAGGAACTTCCGGAGGAATTCCCAAAAGAACTTCCGGACTTCCAAGGAAACTGCCGAAGGAATTTCCAAAGGAACTTCCGGAGGATTTTCCAAAGGAACTTGGAAAAAGGAAAAAATGCACTACATTCTTGGAAAATTTTAATGCACTGTCTTTCAAGTTAATTAGCACTTCCCCTACATGCCACAGGACCGAATCTTCTTCCATTCTTGATCTGTTCACTGGAAATTGTACGAAAAGTATAAATAATGTCTATCAATCCTCTCTTGGTAGGATAAGTGATCATGATTTATTTTTTTTAATTTAAGATTTTTTTCGATACCCTTAATCGTCATGCCCCCTTAACGAAGAAAACTGTTGAAGATCCCAATAATCCATGGATTACTAAACATGTTGAGCGTATCTCTAAAAACCGTTCCGATGCGTATGAATGCTGGAAACGGGATAGAAATGATCGTGGAAAATGGATTACTTTCACCAGACTTCGTAATCTAGCGAATCGTGAAGTGAAACGAATAAAAAAGGAATACTTTTCTTCTCAACTTAACGTCGATCTTCCTGCCAAGCAACTATGGAAGAATATTAAGGGTTTGGGCTTAAACACACTAGCATTAATGTGAGCGGCGGTGATGTAACTGCAGAAACTCTAAATAATTATTTTGGAACACATTTTACTTCTTGTACGGATTCACAAAACGAAGATACCGTAGAACAGCGGTTCTCAACCTGGGATACATGTACCCCTGGGGGTACCTTCGCCGAGCTCAAGGGGTACCTCGGACAAAAATGCGTAATGGCGGATGAATTACAATTTTTATCAAAAACTATTGATAAAGTTTTGATAATTGTGTATTTTTTATTTCAAAACTTTGTCCTGTACATAATATGTATCAAAAGATCAAAAGGACGAAACGTCGCATGAGATAAATTAAAAAACTCTTCTATGCAATATACCTGATCGAAATAAAATTTTAAATAATATGTTGAGAATATGCTTCTACACTAAAATCTTGAGTCTATAAGTTCGAAAGCCTTCATTTGAGAATCATGAGCGTTTTTTTTTTGAGAAACTTAGATGTTTCGTTGCAAGAGGATTGGAAACAGAGTGTAAAATAATCGAAATTTTTTAGTGAAGTCCATTTTTCTTCATTTGTCAGTTCACTTCCGACACATTCACATTCACATTCCGACATTCATAGTCGGCTCTGGACAGTCAATATTCAGTTGAATATTAGTCATTGAATATGTATGCACATTTTATAAATTGATAAATTATCTGAAATCTGAACACGTTTCAAATGAGTAAAGTGATTTATCACACAAGACTGAATTCGATTTTCATCCGCGTAGCACTTTCAGCGGTAAACATCAGCATAAACAATGCTAATTATGTTTTTTTCTGTACATAGTAAACACATTCAGTGACAGTTGAATGAATGAGTTCGTGGAGTAGTCGTCTGACTATGTTATTCTATGTTTTGAATATTCATGCGATGTTTGTCAAAATTCAGACCGAATTTGCTTCATGAAGATGAATATTTTAGGCTCTGATTGGAAACATTTAGCAGCTTGGAGGACTCTTTTCAAGAGGCTTGGGGATCTTCTTTCAAGAGTATAGGGAACCTCCTTTAAAAAAGCCCGAAAGCCATCTTTCAACCGCCCGAAAGCATTCTTTCAAGAGGCTACGAAGCCTTATTTAAGATGTTTGGAAACTATCTTTCAAGAAATTCGGAAGCTTTTTAAGTTTTTTCTTTAAACTTTCTAGTTGTTTTCTTTTCTCCTTCTTTTAAAAGGCTCGGAAGGCCATTTTCAAGAAATATGGAAGACTTCTTTCAAGAGGCTCGGAAGCCTTCTTTCAAGAAACTCGGAAGCCTTCTTTCAAAAGTTCCAGAAACCTTCTTTCAAGAGACCCAGATGTCTTCTTTCAAGAAGCCCGTAAGCTTTCTTTCAAGCTTTTCTCTTTAAATTTTCTCCTTTTTTTGCTTCTTTTAAAAGGCTTGGAATTCTTTTTTCAATAGGCTTGGAAGCCTACTTTCAAGAGGCTCACAAGCCTCCATTCAAGAGGCGCGGAATCATATTTTTAAGAGGCTCGGAAGCCTTCAATAGTTATTAAAGACCTGTAGGAAGCTCGATGCATAAACTTGATTAGAATTGGGAAGTTTCTCCGATTAATGAAAATTTCAGCTAATTTTATGGAGATTCATTTTTAACATATCCTATGAGTTACGCTTATTTTCATTTACAGCAAAAAAAACATAGGGGTACCTCAATTGATGCAAAAGTTGGAAGGGGTACCTCTTAAGAAAAAGGTTGAGAACCGCTGCCGTAGAAGCACAGTCAAATTTTTCCTTCAGATGTGTGTCTAATGACGATCTTGAAATTATCTTTATGCGTCACTCTACCGTACATCACCGATATTTTCAATTGCTGTATCACCATATCCGAGTTTCCAATGATCTGTCAAATCGATACCAATACGTTGATTACGGTAACATTGAATCTGACAAAACCCCTGTATCGAGTGGTGTCCCTCAAGGATCTATTCTTGGTCCATTACTATTCTCTATGTTTATTAATGACTTACCACTACGCATATCATTCTGCCAATTTCATTTGTATGCTGACGATTGCCAGTTATACATATCTGGAGTTCCAGAACGTATCAACGAACTAGTAAATCTGATCAATACTAAAATCCGTAATATATTTGAGTGGTGTTGCTGCAACGGCTTGGTGTTAAATTCGAAGAAAACTCAATCTATTATCTACCGCACTAAACGTACTAATCTAACAGTAACTCCATTGGTAGTTGTTGGAAATGATTCCATTAATTACACCGATGTAGTAAAAAAATTGGGACTTCTAATGGATTGTAATTTGAATCTGCTAGTAGAAATCGAGCAGTGCATAAAACCTGCAGTTCAGAGGTAGGAAAATGAAAATAAAAGTGTTTTATAATTTTATCTTTTAATAATTTGATTCTTGTGCATTGAAACATTACTTTAAAAAATCTTGAATAATATTCCAAACATTCAAGAATGTGTTCCATCCATTATTGTGTACATACGATGTGAGAAATTGTAATTAAATTGATTTTTTATTTGGTTTATCGACGGTTGGGATTAATATACGGGCTGTTATTAATATGGGAACAGATACCCTATGGTTTGAGCGGTTCATGTCTTTTGTAATCCTGCAATGGAACATGCATTCAGTTCATGTTCAATTTGGTTCAAATGATTTCTATGACCATTTTGCTTTTTTAAAAGGAGCAAATAGATCTTTCGTCACGCATATTGACCTCAAGGCCTGTACCCTGTCGAAGTCCGGTGGTTAACTCGTTGATTCGTTAGTAAGTAAATAAATTGACAATCAAAGTATTGCTAACACTGCAAACTAACAAGTAAGCGAATTAAGGGAATTAATGACCAATCAACCCATTTAATTCGATACTGAGCAAATAAACCAATCAGCAAACGAATTACCAAATTGTAAAAAAATATCAAATTTACGAATAAAGGATTTAACGGATTGAATTAATGGCAAATTGGTATTTATTCAATAAGACGTATGTGGTGTGTGAACAAAGATTCGTCCTTTCAAATAAGTACACGAGAATTAACAAATTTACGAATCAACAAACAAATTTATTAATCCACCATTTTTTTTATTTCAGAAACGAGGGTTTGGATTGATTTGATTCAAATTTTAATGAACACTTCCCCGCACTGCACATAAAAATGTCTCTAGGTACGTAGACATAAGATAGCATTCACAACACAAGAAAATTGACACCGCAATTATTGTCCTTTTTATGTTTCAATAAACTTTCCCACCAATAAATTTTCGAGCCACCAAATCAAGCGGGTATTCATGAGAACTGGAAAATTGCTACCCCGGATCAAGCACCAAGCAAGTCCAGAAGCTACGGGAGTTTTCACGCCCCGCAATTACGCCACCACGACACAATCATGCGGTGCGGCGCGGCGGTTGGTAAAGGAAAGATTTGCGCGACCCATCCCATCATCAACCTCAACAACAGGAGGAATCCTTGCAGCAAAAACACAAGTTCCGAAGCATCCATCCACTTTCTTATGAGCGGCGTCGCTGCGGTTTGCGAGCAACCCGAATGAAGCCAAAGCAACCGTAATTGAATCCATATTATACGGAATTACGGTTTTCCTTATTTATGCGATCCATGATAATGATAATAATAAATTTGCAACTCGGCAACACTACACTTGACTCTTTCACCGCAACAGCTGTGCTGACGGTGGAAAAGTTCACGTGGTCGTCCTTGGTTGAATGTGGTGTTTTGGCGCACAGAACGCCAATGACAAACATCACAAGTTCTTTATAAAAACGAAAAGTCAAAAGATCAATGACTTCAGTTGGGACTGTCCGCTTCTTAGATTCGATAAGATCAGTAGAATTATCCCTCCCGAAACGCATACCAATCATATGTAAATGATCATCATTATGACCCCAGTTGTTGCCTTAGTACCTACGTTGTTCTCAGTGCATGTTTATCTCGCACCCCAAGAAGCACCCACCTTTAGAAAGGAACATGCTGCGTATCTCCAATCAGATGAAACCTTTGAAGACGGTGAAGTTCGCGTTTTATGGTCGGGCAGTTTCGCCGTTGATGTTCCGTAATGAAGACTAATGACACCCTGCGAGGATCCGAATCATATACAACTTTTGAGCGATCATCGTTTCGATTGATTGGGTTACTGAAGAGAGGCGGTTGGATTTTCTAGGAGAGGCAACAACACTTGGCGAGAAAACCCTTCTGTTGGATACAAAGTTGCAAAATTATGGATTCCGCACGATATTGGCAGTGTTATAACGATGCGATGCTTCTCTACGTATCTCAAATAGACGAGAAGCTGGGAGCTATTAATGGTAATATCAATTGAATATTGATGCCTTGTAAAAGATACTTCTACTAGTGAAGAAGGAGTATGAAGCCTGTATAGGGTACTGAATCATGGGCTAGGAGAACCGGATGAATGCTGTCATCAGAGAAAAAGTAGAATCACAAAAAATTACCACGACAAGGTATAGCCAATGGAATTCAAAATAATTTTAAAAATTAGGAGCTGATTTTTTTGAAAATAGTTTATAGCACGAGATTAGAAATTCAATAAACATAAAAAATAGTACCTTTTTCGGGATCATTTTCGGGGAAAAAAAGTATTATCATTAACAATCAAATAAATATATGTACAATGTAGATAATCAAAAGTCTAGCATCGTGCTCCAAATCATTTTGTTGTTTTTTTTTTAAATTATTTGAAGAATTGCGTCCCATATCTCGCTGTGGATTTTTTTGTCGTGATTCTACTTTTTCCTTTTTGACTTTTCTCCCAGCGTATGGAAATTACCTTAAAACAGTATGAATATTGTGTCATCTGCACTAAAGTGAACTTCGGAAGTCGAGACTTCCGACTTCCGATATTTCTTCCGAACTTTTTGTTTCAAAACGTGCATTATTTTTAGACCCTAAAATTTTGTAGAAGACGTCACTTCGATAAAAATTAAAACTAAAAAGTTACAATCAAAATATTGATTCTTCAGGGTCACCCTAACCTTATTATTTAAAATTATCATATCATAACAAACGTCGTAAAATAATGGTTTCTTCAGCAAAGTACAGGGGTTAGACAAAAAGGTTGAGATGGTGCCAAAACCGGCCTCTCCTGGAAAGTCCATGGAACCTGCTATAAGGGTGGCAGTGGACACAATCATTCTGGAAATGTTTCTGTAATCATCGTCTCGCAAATCCATGAAGTCAGATACTCATATTTGCATTATTCCGATCTGTTATCATTTCATCATGTTCCCGGTACCGTTTTTACGGAAATGGCCGTATCTCTGTGTAGTTTAGATGGATTCTTGATCTACAGCCACCATTGGCCGGCATATTAGTTCTAGTTTTCGGAGAAAGCATAAAACATGATGATAGTTAACGTCACATAAAATGACAAGCAGTTGAAAAAATGCATCTCGAACATACCCTCGGAAAACCCGGAACATTTCCGGTGGCCAAGGACCAATCTCAGGTTTTGCAAATTTTTATCAGGGTTTTATCAAAATCAGATTATCATACGCAAAGTTATGCTGATTTGAATTTCGACTTATTTTTATCTATCTCAACCTTTTTGTCTAACCCTTTGTATCTCAAAACTAAATAAGCAACAATTTCCAAAAACAACGCACATAGTGTTGTAAAACGGTTTCGCAGTTCGGTTTTCCCGTAACTCGACTGGAAAAATATATGTTTATTCAACCGATAACTAAAGCAGTAACTCATTTTCAACTTACAAATTAGTTTCCTAACTATCCGAGCAATCCAATGTGCATGCCAGCTCCAGTTTCTGAGGTTAGGTCAGCTATTAACATAATGTTTCATTTATGAGTTTGACTCTTTAACTTTAACTATTTAATAGTATATACTTACATATCCGTACTTATTAGGGACTAATTTAGGACGTAAGTTCAATTTAATAATCCTATTACTATACTATTTTTGAGGTCAGTAGTTTTCTTATTTTTGGTTGTGCTAATGAAGTAAAGCAACTATAATTATAATACTTATTCTAATGAGGTCATGCAACTTAAAACTATGTTTAAGAGGTTTCATCGTCGCGAGAAACTTATTGATTGATTTTCATTGGCTTTAAACGGTAAGATCGAACTACCTAAGCTCAAAGTGGAAGGGAGCATGTTTACAAAGCACGATGAAGCACAGAATTGAAAGTTATCGCAAGCGAGCGACAAGTATGACAATTGAATAGAAGTTGAAACGTAAGCAGAGGGCCATTGAAGAACAACACGAAATTGAAATCGGTGGACGTTAGGCAAAATAACAGCGATTTCAATTTCGTCAGCCAGTCATAAGAAGTTTAGAGATGCAGTCCGCCAATAACTGCAAAGCATGCAACCGACCTGATCATGCTGATGACATGGTTGCATGTGATATTTGCGGAACGTGGTTCCACTACACCTGTGCTGGAGTAAAAGCGTCTATTTGTAATAAGCCATGGCAGTGTGGCTATTGTTCCAGCATAGACGACTGCACTAACAGCTCGGCGATATCGGTCAGCTCCGGAAGCTCGAGTGCTCGTTTACGATTGAGACAATTAGAGGAATCGAAAGCGCTCGACGATCGGCTCCTACTGCAACAAGCGGAACGGGAACGAGTTTTTCTAGCCGAAAAACACCTGCTGGAGGCCGAAATTCAAGCAGAAAGGCAGGTAAGGGGTAGTTTCGGAAGTCGGCACAGTGGAAGAAGTCGACACAGCTCATTTATTTGGTTAACATCTAAACAGATAACACTGAATCAACAATTTGACGCCACAATACACGGTTCGAGGCCGCATCTCTCCATCCTCGGATACGCCCCACGCTCGCCAAGTCGTTTTGCACCTGGTCTGCCCATCTCGCTAGCTGCGCTCCACGCCGTCTCCTACCTGCCGGATCGGAAGCGAACACCATCTTTGCAGGGTTGCTGTCCGGCATTCCTGCAACATGTCCTGCCCATCGTACCCTTCCGGCTTTAGCTACCTTCTGGATACTGGGTTCGCCGTAGAGTTGGGCGAGCTCATGGTTCATTCTTCGCCGCCACACACCGTCTTCTTGCACACCGCCAAAGATGGTCCTAAGCACCCGTCTCTCGAATACTCCGAGTGCTTGCAAGTCCTCCTCGAGCATTGTCCATGTTTTATGTCCGTAGAGGACAACCGGTCTTATAAGCGTCTTGTACATGACACATTTGGTGCGGTGGCGAATCTTTTTCGACCGCAGTTTCTTCTGGAGCCCGTAGTAGGCCCGACTTCCACAGATGATGCGCCTTCGTATTTCACGACTAACGTTGTTGTCAGCCGTTAGCAAGGATCCGATGTAGACGAATCCCTAGACCACCTCGAAGGTATCCCCGTCTATCGTAACACTGCTTCCCAGGCGGGCCCTGTCGCGCTCGGTTCCACCCACAAGCATGTACTTTGTCTTTGACGCATTCACCACCAGTCCAACTTTTGTTGCTTCACGTTTCAGGCGGGTGTACAGTTCTGCCACCTTTGCAAATGTTCGGCCGACAATGTCCATGTCATTCGCGAAGTAAATAAATTGACTGGATCTGTTGAAAATCGTACCCCGGCTGTTACACCCGGCTCTCCGCATAACACCTTCTAGCGCCAATGTTGAACAACAGGCACGAAAGTCCATCACCTTGTCTTAGTCCCCGGCGCGATTCGAACGAACTGGAGTGTTCGCCCGAAATCTTCACACAGTTTTGCACACCATCCACCGTTGCTTTGATCAATCTGGTAAGCTTCCCAGGGAAGCTGTTCTCGTCCATAATTTTCCATAGCTCTACGCGGTCTATACTGACGTATGCCGCCTTGAAATCAACGAACAGATGGTGCGTTGGGACCTGGTATTCACGGCATTTTTGAAGGATTTGCCGTACAGTAAAGATCTGGTCCGTTGTCGAGCGGCCGTCAACGAAGCCGGCTTGATAACTTCCCACGAACTCGTTCACTAATGGTGACAGACGACGGAAAATGATCTGGGATATCACTTTGTAGGCGGCATTAAGGATGGTGATCGAAAGTTCTCACACTCCAGTTTGTCGCCTTTCTTGTAGATGGGGCATATAACCCCTTCCTTCCACTCCTCCGGTAGCTGTTCGGTTTCCCAGATTCTGACTATCAGTTTGTGCAGGCAAGTGGCCAGCTTTTCCGGGCCATCTTGATGAGCTCAGCTCCGATACCATCCTTAAGGTAATTACCAGCTGCTTTATTGGTCTTTAGCTGTTGAATGGCATCCTTAACTTCCCTCAAGGGTGGGGCTGGTTGGCTTCCATTGTCCGCTGAACTGACGTAGTTATCTCTTCCGCTGCCTTGACTTTCACTACCTGTACTCTCAGCGCCATTCAGATGTTCCTCGTAGTGCTGTTTCCACCTTTCGATCACCACACGTTCGTCCGTCAAGATGCTCCCATCCTTATCCCGGCACATTTCGGCTCGCGGCACGAAGCCTTTGCGGGATGCGTTGAGCTTCTGATAGAACTTGCGTGTATCTTGAGAACGGCACAGCTGTTCCATCTCCTCGCACTCCGCTTCTTCCAGGCGGCGTTTCTTCTCCTGAAAAAACGGGTCTGCTGTCTCCGCTTCCGTCTATAACGTTCCACGTTCTGCCGGGTACCTTGCTGCAGCGCGACCGCCTGCGCTGCGTCCTCCTCCTCCAGAATCTGTCTGCACTCTTCGTCGAACCAATCGTTCCGTCGACTTCGACCCATATATCCGACGTTGTTCTCCGCTGCGTCGTTAATGGCTGCTTTGACTGTATTCCAGCAGTCCTCAAGAGGGGCCCCATCGAGCTCACTCTCTTCCGGCAACGCTGCCTCGAGATGCTGCGCGTATGCAGTGGCGACATCAGGTTGCTTCAGTCGCTCTAGGTCGTACCGCGGCGGTCGTCGGTACCGAACATTGTTGATGACGGATAGTTTTGGGCGCAGTTTAACCATCACCAGATAGTGGTCAGAGTCGATGTTAGCGCCACGACATGTCCTGACGTCGATAATGTCGGAGAAATGCAAGTCGACACAGCTACAGGAACGAAATACGTACGTGGATCAATCAATCGGAATATACTCCAGAGAAGACAGCGGACCAGCATCCAGGTGCGTCAACATCGACTCCTATTGTTTCCACCAAGAACATCACTCTAGCGGTACCAGACCAACGAGTTCTCCTACCAGCTCAGCCGGTTCCTCCTCATGATCCTCCGATGGCCCAGGAAATCGTCAATCATCCTTCAGGCACAAACGTTGTCACATCGGTGCTTCCAGAGAGAAGTGATACGCCGTCAGTCTTCGCACCGCCAGCCACAATCGGCCAACCGAAATCGATGACAAATGCTAATGCAATCCATTCGTCTGTGCAATCTTCTTCAGTGCGTGTTCATAACGTATTCCAACAAGGACAACAGAAACAACATCCATCGTGTCAGACTAAAAAACAACTTCCACCGACAATAGAGTCAGGGTCGAAAGAGTCCATGCCGTCAGCCGCGAATCCTTTGGAAAGTCAAGTATCTACGCATGTCCGTTGTGAAAACCAAGTTCAAGCAGAAGAAATAGATGTACAGCAGCCCAGTATGCAGCAGAAAATTCGTCAGCACTCTCGGTACTGTGGTCCACAAACCGGTCACTCTTTACTTCCGCCACTGAATCAGAATGCTTCACCAGCGCCAGCTTCATCGTTTCCGGCACAGTGGCAGCGAAATACAAATGTTACCTTCGTGGACAGTCATCAGCCGTTTTCAACAAACCCAGTCGTGCAGCCGATCAGCACACACCGTTGAATAAAAAGAAGGCTCCATGCTGTCCAATTCGAAAAAGGAGTATCATGCTAAATCCGAACCTTACGTTGCCAAGACATGCCCGGCCTGCGACAAAAGTGACCACAAGCTACGGACCTGCGAAAAATTCGTAGGCTTCAGTATGGACCAAAAAAGGCGTCTCGTCGATCAGTTGAAACTATGTCAACGTTGCTTGGGAAGTCATGGAAAATGGCCGTGCAGATCGAAGCAATTCTGTGAAATCGACGGTTGTAAAGGAACCCATCATAGGCTGCTTCATCCATCATCGAATACAAAGGCTACTAGTAATGTACAAGCCGGTCCATCAGGAATTATCTCAGCTCATTGTTCTCGACAAGCAGGCGTGCTGTTTAAAGTGGTCCCAGTTGTTCTCTCTAACAATGGAAAGTCTATCACGACATTCGCGTTCCTGGATGACGGATCTAACATCACGCTGATAGAAGAGGATAAGTGTCAGTTCGCTGTGCATTCAATGGACAGGAAGCGTGACCAGAAAAGAGCCAACATAGCCTTGACTTACCAGCGCAAAGCCTTGATTACGAGGAAATCTGCCAGCAGTTCCCACATTTAAAGGGCCTTCCTGTTCAGAGCTTTTCGAAAGCAGTTCCACGAATTCTGATAGGTCTAGATAATGCGACGTTGAAATTGACGCTAGACAAACGCGAAAGACGCATAAGAGAACCAGTTGCAGCCAAAACTAGACTCGGGTGGACAATTTTCGGAGGTGGACAAAAGGAAACACAACGCACCGGTCACATGATGTTCCACATGTGCAATTGTAAGGCAGATGAGGCGCTTCACGAGCTTGTCAACACCTATGTCAATCCTATGTCCCTTTTAGAGTCCTCCGAAGATCAACGTGCTAGGTATATTTTGGCACAAACTTCCAAGCGTACGGAGTCGGGGAGGTTTGAATGTGGACTTCTGTGGAAAAGTGACAACTTCGAGTTTCTTTGTAGCTACAAAATGGCTGAGCGTCGATTAGTTTGTTTAGAGAAGAAATTTGCTAAGGATCCTGCATTGAAAATAAAGGTGGTAGAGCAGATAAACGAGCATCTGGAGCACGGTTATTGTCATATCGCTTCCGAAACAGAACTGCGGCAGTCTGATCCAAGTCGCGTCTGGTATCTTCCCTTGGGAATCGTCCAGAACCCCCGCAAACCCGAGCACGTGTAAAAGATGTTTCGCTTAATTCTATGTTGCTTGTGGGACCAGATCTTTTGACTCCACTGCTGAAAGTCATCTGCGGTTTCAGGCAACGGCAGTACGTAGCAGTTGGTGATGTCCGGCAAATGTTTCACCAATTGCTAGTGAAACAAAGTGATCGACAAGCTCAAAGGTTTCTGTTTCGATCCGACCCTCAGCAAATGCCTACAGTATACGTCATGGACGTTGTTATCTTCGGGGCGTCTTGTTCTCCGTGTTTGGCACAACATGTGAAAAACACCAATGCCAAAGAGTTTGAGGGAACGTATCCAGAAGCAGCGTCGGCGATTATCAACTGTACTTACGTAGATGATTTTCTGGACAGTAGAGATACCGTGGAAGAAATTGTGCGGCTAGTAGGAGAAGTGCGCTGGATCTTCGACAAGGCTGGCTTCGAGATTCGCAACTGGCAGTCAAATTCTGAGGAGGTTTTACGACGGGTCGGGGCCGACGTCAACGATACAGCAAAATTCTTTTCAGTGGAGAAGTCTACAGTTGCCGAACGAGTTTTAGGGATGATGTGGGACCCCAAGGACGATTTGTTCGTATTTGACACCCAATTCCGTGAAGATCTTCGCCCGTTATTGTCTGGAAGCATCGTTCCCACAAAAAGACAAGTCCTTCGTGTGGTCATGAATCATTTTGACCCACTCGGGATTGCAGCAACATATACAGTACACGGAAAAATTCTGATTCAGGACATATGGAGATCCGGCATTAAATGGTAAGTTTAGTAACAGTGGTGGATTTTGAGAATTGGAAACGATGGGTCCAATTAGTTCCAAACCTGAGAAAGGTTAAAATTCCTAGGTGCTATTTTCCACATTACGACCCTGTCAGTTACTCCTCTCTAGAACTCCACGTTTTCGTCGATGCCAGCCTCATAGTGTATTGCGCTGCAGCATATTTTCGGATCACCGCGTTGCTCTGTTGTAGCGGCCAAGACGAAAGTTACACCTTTTAAAACTCAATCAGTTCCACGCAGCGAGCTGTGCGCTGGAGTAATTGGAGTAAGACTTCTAAGGAGCATCTAGGAGAATCATTCAATACCAGTCCAGAAACGCTACCTGTACCTGTGGTCTGACTCGACAACAGCTCTCGCTTTATTCGAGAGCGGATCCTCGGAAGTTCAGGCAATTCGTAGCTTTTCGGGTTACTGAGATTCAGTCGGAAACAAGTGTCGGCGAATGGCACTACGTCTAATTACAACGAACTTAAACTTTACCGACAAGGGTACCAAATGGGGAAACGGCCCTTGTTTTGACCCGGAAAGTCCATGGTATTCGGGACCAGCATTTCTACATCGACCGGAATACGAGTGGCCTCGCCAACCGATCATGTTTACAGTGCTTCAAGAGGAGATTAAATCAGTTTAACATCACGAAGTAGTTTGTGATTCAGTTATCGACTTTACAAAGCCCTCTCGTTGGGTGGATCTTGTGAAGAGCCTTAGCTATCTGCATCACTTCGTTCATCGTTGCCGAACTTCACACCGAGTAGCAACTGGGTGCAGGGTGGCAGTATTGGAGCAAAAAGATTACGCAGCAGCAGGAGCAAGTGTGTGGCGAGTAGTACAATACGCAGAATATTCCAAAGAGATTTACATTCTGCGTAAGAACGTCGAGCTTCCCAAAAACGAATGTAAGTCCCTCAAAAAGAGCAGTTCCATTGCAAATCTGTCACCATTTTTGGATGAAAGAGGTGTGCTGCGAATGCGTAGTCGTATTAACGAAGTTTCGGTCTATTATTCCACGGATTTTCAAAATCCGGTGATAGTCCCCCGAGAATACCACGTCACCAATTTGCTCATCCACAAATACCATCAACGTTACGGACACGCTAACGTCGATACTGTCGTGAACGAGTGGCGCCAACGGTATTACATACCCAAAATTTGTTTCGTGGTCAAGAAGCTCGTGAAGCAATGTATATGATGCAAAGTCTACAGAGCAAAGCCATCCGTGCCAAAGATGGCTGTTCTGCCGCATCCAAGGGTAACACCATACGTTCGCCCGTTCTTATGCAGACTTAAAATCTGCCATCCACTGGTTGGGTGTACCAATATTGGCTTACAGTTGTGTATTTGGTATTTCTCTTCGCTCTTGATTTTTTGCTGATCAAAAAATACAAAACAAATAGAAAGCAGGTAAATTTCTGACTTTCGAATCATTATCTCTAAAAGAGACGAAATCAAAATGGAATAGGGTAAGACACTCAGAAATCACCCTCACCCCAGTTTTCGCCCAGCAATTTTAAAATCTTCATTTCTCGAAAACTACTTTTTGAAATCAGTTAAAAGTTCTAGATTTTCCATACAATTATCAAACAATTATAATAAAACTTGAACTTTCGAGAAGTTTTCGAGAAATGAAGATTTTGAAATTGGTGGGCGAAAACTGGGGTGAGGGTGATTTCTAGGTGTCTTACCTAGCTTATTCATTTTGTGTTGGTCTTCAATAATCTTCTGTATTTTTCTTTCGGACAATTAATCTATTTTAGTTCAGCTTCCAACACTTTTTGGTTGGTTAAAGGCGACGAATAATCTCGTGGATTGTCGGCACCTCCATCTTAGTAACAAACTTATATATTGTTCAATAAACGCTGTCACGAGAAAAAAATCCGTTCTTCAAAATTGAAGCCCAATAGATTGTTGTCCATCGTTCTAAAATATGTTAAACCAGTTTTTCTTTAAATTTAAAAAATTATTTTAAAGTTCATCACGTTTCATACTTTCATACTTATAACCTACACGATCGTTCTCTGTAAACAATTTGTTATTCGCGATTCATCTCGGTAAGCACTTACCTTGCTGGCTTGTGGTACTCGCACAGGTAATCAAACCTAGCGTCGGGCACCGGAACCCTGAAAGTAGAAGGCAAAACACAGAGAACAATGTTTAAAAAATTAAAAATAATTTATCCAGCTAAAATTCAAATTAAGTATCATTACGTTGGCACCAAGTAGGGACAACTGAAGACGCTCGAACTGGAACTGGTTCCCGACAGCCTGTCAGGCGCGCAGAGTGCATTGAACGGAACAATCTTGACCGCCGCGGGCTACCCGATCGCTCCCGGGTTGACCACCGTTTACTACGTTTCTTTTTCCCCGGTGACGACGGGCACATCACTTTCAATAAACTTCTGGAGAATAATTGAGCGGATCGTTGGAAAATGTCTTCAATAATTGATGTTTAATTTTTGCTAAAAAGTGCATCCTCGCACATTCACCCATACCGAAACGGCTCATCGGGTCCGGAATGGTCCGGAAGGGTAGTAATTTGCGTATTTCAGTAGCGCTTGGCCAGGCATGGGACGCGTTCGGACGACATATGCAAGCATGCGGAAACCTGCCGGGTGACAATTGGTTATGCAGTTGAGCCTGTTGCTGCTCTACACCGAGATAAAAAAAATTAAGCTTATAATAAGTTGCCACTTATGAATGATAATGTTTTCAGATTCATTAGTGACTTATGCGTTCCTTAATAACTGATTATGAGTTTCATAACCAAAACTTATGAATTTCGTGATCACGGCTTATGAATGACATAAGTGCAGTTATTGTGAAAAAAAAATCATTCAGATTTCAAAGATGGCGTATCCTACGAGCACCGTTCTGGACGAGCAGCAATTATTTCTTGATTTATTTTCAAAAAGCACAATTGGGAATATCCGATCTCTTGACAGTGAATAAATCTGACTTCATTGCTAAACTGTCCATTTGCCACCTTCCGTTCGAAGTTGGAAAAATCTGTGACCGGATTACCGGTTGGCGCAAAAGAAATGTAAGTTAGTTATTTCATAATTTACGAGCAGTTGACTAAAATATTGTTTGTCTTATTTCCCATAATTCAGAACCTGCAAAATTGTGTATTTGTGCATGAGGTCGCGAGTCATTCAATCGGTGAAAATCTTGGACAGCAACAAGCTGCATCAGATGCACCGGAATGCAGTAAACCTTCTTGTGACGTAGTTTCGACATTAAATGTCCCATGGGAAACATGTCTGAAAGTCAAAGTAAATAATGTGGTTTTCTTACTAAAATGTAAGTGTATTGAAAAAAAATATCGAAAATAAAAAGAAAAGTCCCCCGGGAGGGTTTGGGAGGATGAATTATTCCTAAATTTAATCGTAAATATAAATTTCGTAATTCGTATTCATTTTTTATTTGTGTCTTTATTAGGGAGACTTTCAGCCTGAGGCTGGCTCGTCTCTGCATTTGTATTCATGTTTTATGTTTTCCATAGCAATTATGATTGAATTTTATATCAACTTCGTTATGAAACTCATATTTTTTAATTATAGTCTAGGTTAATTTTGCTTATGATGCCAATAACTTTTGCTCATGATATTCATAAGTCAAGTAATGGAAATCGTATACAATTGGGTTATGATTTTTCTATTCAAAATCATAAGTCAAATTTATGACTTTCACAAATAATCGTTGTGGCGCCAAATCATAAGTGGTTTATGTGAAGTTCCTAAGCTTTTTTTGCTGGGTGTATACGTTTATGCATACAAAATAGGGTGTACCGTAGCTCTTAGCTACATAAAATTACTACTGCTCTGCTGTATTTAGAAGATTTCAACAAACCCGTATCCGACCTGAAGCCAACCATTCAACCCAACGAATCTCGATGTTATATCTTTATTATTTTTCTTCTTTATTCAAGTTATTGATATCCCAATATGAAGCTTACTGAACACCCTAACGCACAAAATGAAACGCATGCATTTCCTTGAGACATCATTAAGTGTCGGCCATTCGCCCGCTTCCAAAACTAGCAGCAGGAAAAATGGGGCCTTATTTTGTTTTAAGGGGCCGTTCGCTAATGGTGGTGTGGTGGCGGATCGATGATACCAGTGGCGCGGGAGCTATGGTGGCGGTAGACCGCGCGTTCGGAGGATAATTTTCGGTGTACTTTCTACGCCGTCTCGCATTTTATTATCTTTTAGCACGACACGGTCGCCATTGGTCAATACGGGTAGGTAGCAGTTTTTTTTACGAATCAGGATACGTGTGCTGAGGGGAATGAATGTTTAGTGGCTAACATTACATTTCCATATTTGGGGGCATCATATCACGACTTTGTTGCAAGAACTTAGTCATTCGACTGATTTTAAAATTAAAAAAATCTTGTTCCTCAAATCGTTTATCGATCTAGACCAACAATGGAAAAAGCGTAGCAGCAAAAATTTATTCCTTTTGATTATTTGTCCACATATATAGCTGTATATGTAAACGATGAATCGGAAGGAATAAATTTTGGCTGCTACGCCCTTTTTAATAGTGATGTTTGCTTCCAAACATGATGACTATTGAAAGCGTTGATGTTTTCGAACAATTCTTTGATAATCAATCAGAACTTAGTTTTAAACAACTTAGCTTATATTCTACTCTTTGGACATATTGATTCATAAACTTTATTACATAAAATATAGCTCTAAACTGGGGCACGATGAGGTCCAAATTGAATAGGGGAACTGCTCCTTGAATTCAAACCATGTACCCAAATCATTACCTACCATTCGAAAACAATGAATTGGTGCGCTAAATGTTTTATTTTCCATTTTTCTGATTCCAGGGAGAAATGACCACTTTTTGTTTATTTTTAAAACCTGGCTTGCGACGCTGATCCGGCAATAATGCAGTAGCAACCCCGAGCGGTCAATCATGCTCATGCACGTTCAATTCTAAACCCCGACCTACGAAGTGTCAAACCTCATGATTTTGCAAAACAAGTTCATTGGACTGTGTTCAGTCCATCTGTTCACATTCCTAAACAACCTGGCGTCTCGGTTCCCTGGGGTAAGTGGCCAGTTGTTGTTCAATTCTGGAACCTGACTCACGACGTGTCAAGCTTCATCAGGGTGTCTACTCATCTGTAAAAACAAAATTCCCTGATATTTTCAGGTTTTTTCCAGGTGTTTTATATTAATTTCCATACAAAAACAAACTTGCCATATATAGATTTTAGCAGCAAAATGATCGATTCAAAAAAGAAAATATTGCGAAAAATATTATTTTAAAATATTTTGGTGGCTTCACAAAACAATGTTGTAAATTACTTAAGGAATTCCTCCAGGAATTCCTTCGCAAGTTCACCCAGAAATTGCTTCAGTCAATTAATCAAAATTCATTCAGGAATCACGTAGTAATTTCCTCCAGGTATTCCTTTAAAAATTTCTCCATAGATTCCATCGGAAAATCCTCCAGACTTTAAGAATTGCTTCAGAACTTCCTCCAGGATTTAATTTGAAAATTTCTTTGCTAAAACTTTGTTTCGGAAATTCCTTTAGAGATGCATTTGGCGATTCCTTTATGATTTTTTTTAATTCCTCTAGGTGTCTTGAGAAAATCCCTCTGAAATACCTTTATAAAATACTTTGCAGATTTCTTCAGATATTCTTCTGAATTTTTTCTAGGATTTTTTTTTTTTAAAGCTTGGTTAAGAATTCTATCGGGAATCTCTTTGAATTTTATTTCACCTGTTTTTTTAAGAAACTTAAGAAAACTTCTTAAGGAAATGTTCCGGAAATATGTTTGAGAATTTCTTCAGGAAATCCTTCAGAACTTCTTATGCAAAAATATGAGATTGCTGGGTCCTTGACGTTAGTCATAAGGACGTTAAGCATAATACCTTCTTTATGCCGTGGGCTGTTTTTGGGGCATTTTATGCTTAACATCCTTTATGCCCAACGACATTATCCTACCAATTTGCGTGAACAAAATCTAGTTTGTTCTAGCTTGTAACCAACATCTAGTTTGCTTGGACCTTGCACAAAGGTATCGGTACTATAAGTGTCAAACAGCCAAGTTATAGCCTATTCAGATTACGCCATTTATGATAATAAATACCATGATAAACAACAACCTGATGCCATCCCTATACATTCAATTCTCTTTCTCCGCCATAATACGATATTTATCACGATAAATAATCTAATCGTAGTCTGAATAGATTATTAAGCTTATTGAAGCATATTTTGGCAGAATAATTTCAATGGCTACAGCGCCACTAGCGGTCTATTACTGCTTTACTGTTAAAACCTTCAGAAAATGCTTCGGATATTTTTTTGAAATTCCTTGGGATTTCTTAGGAACTCATTCAGAAGTATCTTAAGGAAAACTTTAGAAAACACCTGGAGGAGTTTTTTCCGGAAGTTCCTCCAGGAATTGCTTTGAAAAATCCTAACTAATTTAGTATTTTTTATTATATTCCTTAAGAATTTCCGAGGGAATACTCAAAAGAATTTACAAAACAATCCCTAATTTTCTTCCTTTTACTTCCACTATTTAATTTTTAGGTATCAAACAGATACGCATTTCGTCCTTCACTTCTTCAGTGTTTTATTATCGACAGAAGAAAAACATTGCTCGCTAACTTTAAATATGGTGTGTGGATAGAACAGAAAGAAAGAAAGTTAGCGAGCAATGTTTTTCTTCTGTCGATAATAAAACACTGAAGAAGTCCTCAAGTGGAGGACGAAATGCGTTTGATGCTGTTTGATACCTAAAAATTAATTAGTGGAAGTAAAAGGAAGAACATTGTTGTTTAACCGTGTAACATTTTCCCCTAAGACGCTCGCAAATAATTAATCAATCCCTAATTGATTTCCCGAATAAATTCCTAAATTTCACCAAGAATAGCTTCGGAAATTCTTCAGGAAGTCTTTAGAAGATGGCAAAACATCAACAACGATACATTAACGTTCACTACATCTATATAATAAAAAAGAAATGGTCTGTGTTCGTATCCGCATAACTCGGAAACGGCTGGATGGATTTTCTTCATTCCTTCAGCAGATATGGTCGTTATCGTTCCGACGGGTTTATATCAAGTTAATATCAAGGACGCTTATGATGCAGGGATTGAGAAGTAACTCAGTGCCCACACGGAGCAGCTAGAACATGAGCATGAGCATGAGCATTATGACCGCACAATTCGTAGTTGCTACTCCGTGATTGACTGAACTTGCAAAATTGTACAGAGAACACAATGAATGGGGCTTGGGATTAGCTACCCATTATCAATGTACACGTTTCGGGAGCTCAAATATTTAAAGCCAATAACGGCGCCGGCCACGTCCTTACGGTCATATAGGAATGGAAGGATTGTTAGTCCGACTCTCGTTGCTACTAGAGACCGAGTACACCTCTGCATCTCCACGATTGTCTTGGGATAGGGTATCGTTTTAGTTACAAAGGATAATTTATCTGGATTCACTTTGGTAAGCGATGCGATCTATGGGATGGGAAATAACCTAATATTTCGGCCGACCGCGCGATTGTTCTGCTGTCCGAAACAAGAGAGATCACGCACTGAACTGATTAATTTTTATTACCGGCCGCGCAATGCAGAACACAATATTTCGGTCGACCGCGCGATCGTTCTGCTGTCCGAAACAAGAGAAATCACGCACTGAACTGATTTTTTTTTTCATTACCGGCCGCGCAATGCAGAACACAATACTTCGGCCGACAGCGCGATCGTTCTGCTGTCCGAAACAAGAGAAATCACGCACTGAACTGATTTTTTTTTTCATTACCGGCCGCGCAATGCAGAACACAACATTTCGGCCGACAGCGCGATCGTTCTGCTGTCCGAAACAAGAGAAATCACGCACTGAACTCTACCCACACGGAGCTGCTAGAACAGCTGAAAAATGAAATCATGGTCGAACTAAAAGAAGTGATTCGTTCTAACTTCACGAAAATCGTCAACTCCTCTTCGGTAACACCCGTCACCCCAAGGCCGTACCATCGAAAGCCGTAGGTTGTTCCAACGAAAACATGATAATGTACCTGTTTTGATGCATGCTACCGGTGACTCTTTATCACCAAGCTTTGGTCGCTTAACTGTACCAGTACGATCCGAAGAAAAATTCTGGATATATCTATCGCGTATTGCACGTGATGTTACTCCAGAACAAATAAGCGAGCTTGTGAAAACTCGTCTCGCTACTCAAAATGTTGAAGTTATCCGTCTTGTGGCTAAAAATAGAGATATCCAGTCCATGTCGTTTATCTCTTACAAAGTTGGTGTGAGTATCGACATGAAAGAAAAAGCTTTATCAACGTCTACTTGGCCAAGAGGCTTGCAGTACCGTGAATTCGTGGATAACAGGAATAATCAAAAATGCTGGAAGCCAGAAGGACTGCCGGTCTTGGATACATCTGCATCACCGCATTCAGTCAAATCTCACGAGCCTTCACTAATGATGGAATGACCTGCAAATGATAAGTGTAATTCTCATAAGACTTCTCTGCCCAACAACACACCGGGACGCAAACCTGCCACCAGTATTAAGGAAGCCCCATATCCTATCATCACAGTCGAGCTAAACCAGCCAGCGTCCATCAGTCGTCCCGGTCCTGTGTATGATTCAGGAGAAGGGGGCTTCCGAATACCAACGACAGGCAAGTACATTTCATCCTTGAGCAATTATGTTCCTGATCACTGTGAAACTTCCAGCCCACATTTCTCGGCGATTTCATGTTCAACCGATGTCAATCGAATACTGAGACGAGGACCATCTTTATGCCAAAACCATATTTCATATTCGGAACCATCGAGACCTATTATGTTGAAACAGGAACGCACTATTGCCTCCAGTATTAAGGAAGCCCCATATCCAATCATCGCAGTCGAGCCTTTCCTGCCGTCGTTCATCAGTCGTCCCTGTCCTGCGTATGATCTTGGAGAGGGGGGCTTCCGAACTCCAACGCCAGGCAAGTTCTTTGTTTGTTTGAGCAATTCTGCTCCTGAACCATTTAAAACTTCCAGACCATACTCATTCGCGACCAGGCAGTTATTGAGACGAGGACTTTCATCATTCCCTAACAATAGGCAATCGAAATTTGTTTTCTTCAGTCCGGAACGCACGTGTGCCACCAGTATGAAGGAAGCCCCATATTCGATCATCGCAGTCGAGCCTTACGAGTCATCGTTCATCAGACGTTCCGGCCCTGCGTATGATCCTGGAGAAGGGGGTTTCCGAACACCAACGACAGGCAAGTGTGATGTGCAAGCAGTCTCTTCCGTACCTGATAATATTTCAATTCACAGTGCATCGGCTCCTTATTTGAATAGTCCGAATGATATGACTTCATCCGCCGGCGCTGCACCTAAATGCCAATCAGCTACTCATATCGATAGAGCACAATTTTCTGGTATTTATGGTATTCCTTCTCCTTCGTCATTGCGTTTTTATTACCAGAATGCGAGAGGGCTGCGAACGAAAATCGAGCGGTTTTTTCTTGCTGCAGTAGACTCGACATACGACGTTATTGTTTTAACAGAGACGTGGCTTGATGCATCGGTTTTATCAACCCAACTTTTCGGCAGTTCATTCAGCGTATTCAGAGTTGATCGAAATGCCACAAATAGCCGAAAAATCAGGGGAGGTGGAGTATTAATAGCTGTTGCGTCTTATTTAAGTTGCAATATTGATTCGGCTCCGGTGAGCAATAATTTGGAACAGCTAGGGGTGAAGATCAAATTGGCACAAAACTCTATCAGCATCGGAGTGCTGTGCCTACCACCTGACCGTAGGAACGATGAAAATCTGATTCAGCAGCACATCGAGTCTTTGAATTCTGTTTTGTCCCGTTTGAACCCGCAAGACATTGCTTTCCAGTTCGGCGATTATAATCATCCTGAAATGTTTTGGGCTACTTCTGAAGACGGAGGTTTAGTATTAGATGCCAACCAATCACGATTGACAAGAGCAGGCGGCATGTTATATGATGGGTTTTGCTTTCAAGGCCTTACGCAGATAAACTCGGTGACAAACCCCAATTCTCGCACTCTGGATCTAGTTTTAGTGAACGATGAGGCATTATCAGCAAACGTTTTAGAAGCTGATGAACCGCTAGTCCAAGTAGATGTACCTCATCCTTCTCTAGAGGTCACTGTCACTGTTCCTTTGCCTGTACGTTTCGATCAAGTTATGGATATCATTCGATTCAATTTTCGACGCGCTGATTACGACGCACTGAACGACGCTTTTTCTTCCATCGATTGGCATTCTTGGACTTCGAACTAGATCTCAATGCCATGGTGCAGCTATTCAACGACGAGATACAACGAGTGATTGAAGCTAATGTTCCGCCATAGGCGTAACTAGAGTCTCGGTCTAGGGGGGGCCATGGCACCAGCTGGTGGGATGTAATTTGCAAAGGCGATTTAAAGCACTGTGCGCATGGATTGCAATAGAAATTGTTTGACTAAGTTTATCGCTCATTTGTCCTAGAACTAACATAAAAAAATCGCGAATAATACAATTGATTTCCAATGATGCTGTGATTGCTTCAAAACGCTGTGTCTGTGTCAACTTGTCTTCTCCATGTTACTAAATGTGGATAAGTGTGTAATCTAAGATTCAAGAATCTTCTTCGAATTATCTATAAATGAAATTCGATATGAGTATATTTCTGAAAGTTTTCAAGCATTTCCATGATTACTTAATGCATAAGATCTCGATTTTTGAAACTTGAAATTTTTGAAACTCTTTAGATGTGGAATAAATTCCACGAAATTTGGTCATAATCAATATAAGTATTCA
This sequence comes from Armigeres subalbatus, assembly GCF_024139115.2. Classification (NCBI taxonomy): domain Eukaryota; kingdom Metazoa; phylum Arthropoda; class Insecta; order Diptera; family Culicidae; genus Armigeres; species Armigeres subalbatus. Next base: position 207,026,548 of record NC_085139.1, on the reverse strand, counting down.
TGCAATTCCAAAATGTATGCTATGTGCTGAAATAGTTAAGTACCGATGAACACAAATTTGGAATCCTAAAGTGTTTTTTATGAGTCATGAATTCCATGAGTCATAAAATTATGAGTCATAAATCAAATTCCAGAATAACATAGGGTTTTTGTAGTTACTGACGTTAGGAAAAGGCTTTATTATAGATTTCTGAATAGGTGAGAGATTTATCTGCAAAAATCAAAGAAACTTGAGAAGCAACCAAATCGATCTGAATTGTGCTGCAAAAGAAATGTTTTCTGATACGAACTGGTTTCTAAATCTATTTTTTTATCCTTATAAACAAATTCTAACTAAAGCAGGCACAAAAGAGTTTTCCGATGATCCTTATGAAATCGCCAAAAAATTAAATGGAACAAGATCTTTTGAGGATTATAAAAATATTTCTTTAATGCAATCTCTGTTGTGAGTGCGAAGGTTGCCTAAGTTTTGTCTTAATACTTTCAATGGAATGCGTTGTTGATTTTTCTGTCATTGTAACAAAGATTCTTAAGTTTTATAATTTTATATCGTTCTGTGCCAGAATTATATAGCGAGAGCAAAAAGCTCCATAGGAATTTGATCAACTGTTTTGCGGCATACCTTGCGATTAACTCGAAGATTTTCGAAAGAATGGTCGTTCGAAATTTCGTTGACCGGATTTGTGTACATGTGCTCATTTTAATGTAGTTGCTTCAGTCTTTTTTGAAGCGGATGGTAGTTTAATAGAACAGAAATATTTATATCTTAATACAATTAAGTTTTTATGTTTCTGCGACCAGGATACTAGTCAAACAAATGCAGAACAAATTTATTATTTTAAGCTAGCAACTGAATTAGAAGCGGCATTGATTTTAGCTTAAAAATCGAAAAAATGTTCCCAGGGGTCCAACTTAAATATTTCGATGCTTTGCTGAACAAATGGTCATAGATGTGATAACACAACAAAAAATATGTTTATAGAAAAGGAAATATGTAAATGAAATAAAAACTGACTAAGTTGGAATTACTTTTCAAAATTTTCTGGGTGGGGGGGGGGGGCACAAGTAGGTCTGGAGCAGCCCCCCCCCCCGGCACCCCCTTATTTACGCCAATGACAGCGACCACCGTTAAAACCTCCGTGGGCAAACAAACGTCTTCAAAAATTGAAGCGTGTCAAGCGCTGTGCACTCCGGAGATATCGACTTAATCGCTCGCCTTGTTCCAAACGTCGCTTCTCGCTTGCCAGCAATAAGTATGTGCGCTATAACCGCATCTTGTATGCTCGCTACATAGACCGAATGCAACGAAGTCTGCGCACATGTCCGAAACGATTCTGGTCCTTCGTCCGGTCAAAACGCAAGGAATATGGGTTGCCTTCTTTAATGTATCTGCGCGAATCCTCTGCTGAAACGGCTTCCAGAATATGCTAATTGTTTGCTGAACATTTTATGAGTGCTTTTTCCAACATACAAGTATCACCTACACAAATTGACGCTGCCTCACGAGATGTTGTAACAAATAGCATCGACTTCAATACCACCGAAATTTCAGAAGATCAAGTTCTTAATGCAATCCAGAAGCTAGAATACTCCGTATCTCCCGGTCCCGATGGAATTCCTTCTGCAGTTCTTAAGGAATGTTCAATTACGCTTATTACACTACTCGTAAAGCTGTTCAACAAATCTTTACATCAAATGGAGTTTCCTACTAGCTGGAAGGCATCGTTTTTGTCCCCTATCCACAAGAAAGGCGATAAAAATAACGTAGCTAATCACAGAGGAATAACATCACTATGCGCCTACTCCAAACTATTTGAGATTATTGTTAATAATGCCCTCTTTGAATCTTGCAAGAATCATATTTCCTGTGCCCAGCACGGGTTCTATCCGAGAAGATCAGTCAATACTAACCTTGTTGAGTTTTCCTCTGTGTGCATACGCTCTATGGATGCGGGTTTGCAAGTCGATGCTGTTTATACCGATTTCAAAGCTACCTTCGATCGGGTAAATCATGACGTCCTACTACACAAGCTTCAAAAGTTAGGTGTTTCACTAGCAATCGTCAATTTGCTAAGATCATACCTTTCAGGAAGGTCAATGAAAGTGAGACTTGGCTCGACAGAATCCGACGCTTTCTTTGTTACATCTGGTGTGCCTCAGGGGAGTAACCTTGGCCCATTATTATTTTCCCTGTACATCAACGACATCGTCCTGCTGGCAATCGAGTTTTCTACGCAGATGACATGAAAATCTATATGATTATTGCGGGTATTGATGATTGCCTGGAGCTACAAAACATGCTGGATTCTTTCGAAGAATGGAGCAAACGTAATTACCTGGAACTGTGTGTCGATAAATGCAGTACGATTTCCTTCACAAAAAAAAACGATATCACAAAAAAACGATATGATCCCCTCTGCCTCAAAGCTTTGTACTGCGCATTGGTACGATCAATTTTGGAATCAGCAGTGGTGGTCTGGTGTCCTCATGCTAGGAGCTGGATCGAACGAATCGAGGCGGTTCAACGAAAATTCGTTCGCATAGCTCTGCGAAATCTGCCGTGGCGTGATGCACCCATTCTACCGCCATACGAATATCGCTGCATGCTGCTCGGAATCGAAACATTGGAGAAAAGAAGGACCACGATACAAGCGGTCTTCGTTGCAAAAATACTGACCGGCGGGATCGATGCACCTGCTATTCTAGCTGAATTGTCTATTTATGTTCCAGAACGACCTCTACGACGCAGAAATTTCCTGTATCTCGCTCCTCGTAATAGCCGTTATGGTCAGCATGATCCAATAAGGTTTATGGCTTCACGTTTCAACGATGCATTTAGGTTTTTCGAGTTTGATGAGGGAGCTTTTATATTTGCTAACCAGTTAAGGCTGCGAATGTGAAGTCGCGCGGAAAACAACAGATGCTGTAGAATATAAATGTAGATTTTTTATAGTAAAAGTTTCTGTGACTATTTTTTAGACATGTGTGAATAGCTGTTAGTAAACTTCATCAAGACTATAAGTCAGATGGAGGTAACAATAAAATAAATAAAAACCCAGATTAATCCACCTAGCAGTGATGATGCCTTTCTCGTGCATTATAAAATATATTGAAAGAATCACATTAGAAAGGTCAAAAAAGCTCTTTAGGAGAATAGATCACATTTTTTCGATCATTTTGCATGTTTTTGCATTAGTTAAAATTTTCGAAAAAAAATTTTTTTTTCGGTTTTGAACTTTTTTTCCAAGGGGGGACCCTTGGGAAAAAACAATGATTTTTCAATAATTCCGAAATGCAATGTCCGATCGAGCCAATTTTCAATAGCAAACAATGGGACCGCATTCCCCGTCGAATGCAACTTGTTGCGAGTAAATCGGATAATGCTAAGTTCCAAAAAGTGTGTCTACAAAATTTGTACACATACACACATACACACACACACACACATACATACATACACACATACAGACATCACCTCAATTCGTCGAGCTGAGTCGATCGGTATATGAAAATCGGCCCTCCGGGCCTCCTATCAAAATTTTGTTTTTGAAGCAATATTATAGCCTTTATGTACACTTAGTGTACGAGAAAGGCAAAAAATATGATATTTCAGGGCTGGTAGCGACTGAAGCCACTCAAAATAGTGACTTTAGTGACCAAAGCTGACGAAAAAAGGGACCAAATAGTGACTTTCAGTTGCAGAAAAAGTGACCAAATAGTGACTTCCAATTTCAGTTGCAAGTTCGATGAGACGAAATCAGGCGATTTTGGGTCGAGGGAGATTTTTTTTCGTAATTTGTGGCGGAAAACATCTTTCACTCACCATTCTTTTCTCTTAGAACGAACTCAGAAGAGCAACGAAAATCGTACTCGCTAACTTTTATCTACTTAGTGACTAAGTAAATTTGTATTGCCCTCTCTTTTACCCCCTTTACCCCACGGAAATTTTACTCAATATCTGTGAAAAGCAGGACAATTCAAAACTATGAGTAGTCTGCAAGCAAATCAAATGTTTATGCCACTGGAAGTGAGTGAAATATGGTTAGGTATCACTCTTAACACCTGTTTTTCTTTTCTAAAAATTATTTCTCGGTGAAAATCTGCATAAATGAGCATTCTCTTCTCGTGAGAATGAGTGAAAGTTTCGATCATTGGATTAGCTGAAGACCTACTTAAGAAAGATGCAGAGAACTCTACGATTTGTCATAAGTGAAACGGATGTTTTTTGAATTTTTAGTGCGACAGGAACAACAGTACGGATCGTTTTAGTAGAAAACGATACAAAAATTATGGAGATTCATGTACAACGAGCCTGGGATTGAACCCTCGACCTCCTGCTTGTAATGAGGACCATGTTATCTGAACTTTTGAATATTTTTACTCCAAAATACGCAGGTTTTCGGAATTGCTGTGCGTATTCATGAATGATTTTTGCTATGGAATTCGACAGCGCATGCAATCTTCAAAATTGAGGAGACTTGATGATCGCCTTTCTATGATATCTATGATACTCAATAAATATGTTTTTAGAGCAAACCCTTCATCACATTTGTCAAATCTACAAAAAAAAATAGCCGCTTGAGAACAAATTAAACTTTCTTAAATTTTTTAGACAAATTTTTATATGGATGCCCAATGAGAGAAGTCTGCTCAAATTGAGGCAACAACTTAAAATCCAAATATCCTGAAATTGTGGTGGAATGATGGCATTTTTATGCTGTGAAAAAATGATAGCATTTGGTCATTATTGGGAGAAGCTGTTCTAATTTTGCGTGGTCACTAAAAACATCTTTAGGAGGAACAAAACACAGTAAATAAGCTTGTCAATTAAAAAAAAACTCGCAACATAACGATCATATGTCTACAGGATCTATTATAAAAATACGCTATAACAATACTACTTTAGTTCTTGGTAAAACAGGGAAGAATCAAGTCTTCCCACCATCCCCTACTGCATTGAGTAAAAAAAAAAACAACACGAAAAACACCTTCAATTAGCTACTGGTGAAATGCCAATAAGAGCAGCGAGTTAAATGGCTGGAAAAGTTACAGAGCGATAATTTTTCCAAGGTCCGTAATTTCATTTCCGCCATGAACAAAGCATCTTCCGATGGAATCTTAGTCAATAGTTTCAAAATAGTTGAAAATAGTGAAATAGTGACGAGAAAAAGTGACTTTAGTGACTTGAGGTCGAAAAAAGAGACTTTTTAGTGACTAGCCCGAAAAAAGTGACCAAGTCACTAAAAAGTGACCCGCTACCAGGCCTGATATTTCCTTATGTGAAAATCACGAGTAGAGTCGAGTAAATCGTGAAAATCTAATATGAAGATTCGTATGGAAAATTCGCATGGACATTTTCGCCTACTATGCAGGACAACGTCTGCCGGGTTGACTAGTTTTCAATAGATTTGATTGGTATATATATTCAATTTTTTTAAAGATTTTTTTCATCTTTTGAGAGATTTTTACTCATGATCACCGGGTATTGAAATTTCCCTGATTATGTCAGAAATTCCCTGATAATTCCAGGTATTTTCCAGGTGGGTAAAAATTCCCTGATAATTCCAGGTTTTCTAGGTTTTTCCATGTAGTAGACACCCTGTTCATGATTTTGCAAAACAAGCATGGCGGATTGCGTTCTGAGGATATTTAGTCCAACTGGTCACATTCCGTAACATCCTTGAATCATGGTTCCCTGGGAGAAGTGGTCACTTTTGATCAATTTTGAAACCTGGTTTACGACCTGAAACGAGATCGTACGCTCAAGAAATTGAGGAAATCGCAGCGGTCATTGAAGACACCGAACAACAGATGAAGGAACTAAAGGGAAACAATAGTGCAGTGCGGGAGTCTTCAATTTACGGAATAAAGCGAGTAGACCGAGCAACTTCAGCCGTTGGGAAATTCGGAGATCGAAAGAGCCAACTGGCCAATGCGTCTGGTCGTCGATACAATCAGCAGTTTTCGACAAGAAACAGCAAGTCTTCATGTCATTTTTCCACTTCATCGGAGTGTCCAAAAGATATTTTAGTCACAAGATAAACATTGTCGCTGTCGTCGCTGCCCGGAACATCTTTTGCTGGCGAGGATAGGGGATCTAAATGTCTATGAAGGAAAAATACATACGATTTGACAGTTAGATACCACACATGTTTCGGACAGCAGAACAAAGGGAACCGAAGCGACCATCTTTATATTATGGTAACTAAAATATCTTTTGAGTGTCCAGCTCGAGGTCGCACCTGTCGTCGGTGTCAACAACTGGGTCATTTCGAGATCGTGTGCAGAAAGCGTAAACTGAACGTAACAAAGCAAGGGGAGCAGAAGAAAGCCTATACAATCGATGATCTACCTAAATGCACTAAGGATCAGAGTGACGAAAGCAATACAACTGACGAAAAAGTGTACTACGCTTTTTATGGAGGGAATAAGAGCAACATTTTGGAATCTACTATCGGAGAAATTGCAGTTACGCAGAATACCCATACCGTTGAAAACAGCAGTAAACCGCAAGCTTGATCAATTATTGATTCGCGATATTATCGAAGTCAAGACTGGGCCTGTCACGTGGGTGTCTCCGCTGGTAGTTGTGGGTAAATCTTCAGGGGAGCTCAGGATTTGTTTGGACTTACGACGAGTTAACCAAGCAGTGATTCGGGAACACTTCCAGAAGCCGGTAGTGTATGAATATCTAGCGCGGTTAGGAAAGGGAAGAATATGGAGTAAATTGAACATACGCGAGGCATTTTATCAGGTCGAATTGAGTATGGAGTCAAAAGATGCCACAACGTTAATCACCAATCAAGGACTGTTTCGGTTCAAGAGGCTCGTAACCGCACCGGAAATATTTCAGCGAATTATGAAGGACAAGCTAACGGGATGCGAAGGAATATATTGGTATCTTCATAATTGAAACAGATTTTACGACCGTGATTGTGGTGAATGATTTGTTTATCGGCTTTATCGGTCATTTCTACTCAAAGTATGAGGGAGTAGATAATCGAAAGATAATTGAAAATCATTAGATTGAAAGCCATTCGCTAGGGCGCGAACAAGTATGAAGCGATAGAGAGATATATTGGTATCTTGATGATATCATCAATGACAAGAAAGTCGACGCCATAAATCTAAAGAAGGTTAAATCAAGGTTAAGTCCTGTACATTTTTTTGAATTGTTAAAAAAAATAAAAGATTGAAATGATTTTTATTGTAGGTTCTAAGAAACAAGTGTTGACTAAAATTTGGATAAATGTGCTTTTGGGGTTTCAAAACTAGATTTTTTGGGACACCGTATCTTTGAATCAGGTATAAATCCGTCTCATGCGAAATTAAACGTAATTTCTTCTTTCTTGGGGCAGCAGGGACTATGTCCAAGGGCTTGACGATCCCTCCCCAGGCCATCTGCGAGTTGTGGCGCCTGCCTAGGATGTGGTGGGGTTTGACAGTGGGCCCTGTTAAACCTCTATAAAAAGCTGCATGTATCCGCAAGTAGGCTCCGCCAAAGCGACCGTGTGCCGCTCAAAGCGCACAAGCCCAAGTCCTGGTGTTAGGTGGGACGCTAAACAGCCCTGACACGACGGCCCTCCGACGAGACAGGAGGTTTGCGCAGGCCCAATAAGCCGCCTTTAAAACAACTATTACGAACGACATAGAAGATAATACGACTCGATACAATCGGCAACGACCTCGGCGACGAATAAAGGATCACGATTGGAAGCTTGGAACATGGAACTGCAAGTCGCTAGGCTTCGCAGGTTGCGATAGGATAATCTACGATGAATTACATCCCCGCAACTTCGATGTCGTAGCGCTGCAGGAAATCTGCTGGACAGGACAGAAAGTGTGGAAAAGCGGGCATCGAGCGGCTACCTTCTACCAAAGCTGTGGCACCACCAACGAGCTGGGAACCGGCTTCATAGTGCTGGGAAAGATGCGCCAACGCGTGATTGGGTGGCAGCCAATCAACGCAAGGATGTGCAAGCTGAGGATAAAAGGCCGTTTCTTCAACTATAGCATCATCAACGTGCACTGCCCACACGAAGGGAGATCCGACGACGAGAAAGAAGCGTTCTATGCGCAGCTGGAGCAGACATACGATGGATGCCCACTGCGGGACGTCAAAATCGTCATCGGTGACATGAACGCTCAGGTAGGAAGGGAGGAAATGTATAGACCGGTCATCGGACCGGATAGTCTGCATACCGTATCGAACGACAACGGCCAACGATGCATAAACTTTGCAGCCTCCCGCGGAATGGTAGTCCGAAGCACTTTCTTCCCACGTAAGAATATCCACAAGGCCACATGGAAATCACCTAATCAAGTAACGGAAAACCAAATCGACCACGTTCTAATCGACGGTAAATTCTTCTCCGACATCACGAACGTACGCACTTACCGCAGTGCGAATATTGAATCCGACCACTATCTCGTCGCAGTATGTCTGCGCTCAAAACTCTCGACGGTGTACAACACGCGTCGGAGTCGTCCGCCGCGGCTTAACATTGGGCGGCTACAAGACGGCAGACTAGCCCAAGACTACGCGCAGCAGCTGGAAGTGGCACTCCCAACGGAAGAGCAGCTAGGCGCAGCATCTCTTGAAGATGGCTGGAGAGATATTCGATCCGCCATTGGAAGCACCGCAAACGCTGCACTAGGCACGGTGGCTCCGGATCCGAGAAACGACTGGTATGACGGCGAATGTGAGCAGTTAGTTGAGGAGAAGAATGCAGCATGGGCGAGATTGCTGCAACACCGCACGAGGGCGAACGAGGCACGATACAAACGGGCGCGGAACAGACAAAACTCGATTTTCCGGAGGAAAAAGCGCCAGCAGGAAGATCGAGACCGTGAAGAGACGGAGGAACTGTACCGCGCTAATAACGCACGAAAGTTCTATGAGAAGTTGAACCGTTCACGTAAGGCCACGTGCCACAGCCCGATATGTGTAAGGACATAAACGGGAACCTTCTTACGAACGAGCGTGAGGTGATCCAAAGGTGGCGGCAGCACTACGAAGAGCACCTGAATGGCGATATGGCAGACAACGGTGGCGGTATGGTAATGAACCTAGGAACACGCGCGCAGGACATGCGACTTCCGGCTCCGAATCTCCAGGAAATCCAGGAGGAGATCGGCCGGCTGAAAAACAACAAAGCCCCTGGAGTTGACCAACTACCAGGAGAGCTGTTTAAACACGGTGGTGAAGCACTGGCTAGAGCGCTGCACTGGTTTGGGAGGATGAGGTTCTGCCGCAGGAGTGGATGGAAGGTGTCGTGTGTCCCATCTACAAAAAGGGCGATAAGCTGGATTGTAGCAACTACCGCGCAATCACATTGCTGAACGCCGCCTACAAGGTACTCTCTCAAATTTTATGCCGTCGACTAACACCAATTGCAAGAGAGTTCGTGGGGCAGTACCAGGCGGGATTTATGGGTGAACGCTCTACCACAGACCAGGTGTTCGCCATACGTCAGGTATTGCAGAAATGCCGCGAATACAACGTGCCCACACATCATCTATTTATCGACTTCAAAGCCGCATATGATACAATCGATCGGGACCAGCTATGGCAGCTAATGCACGAAAACGGATTTCCGGATAAACTGATACGGTTGATCAAGGCGACGATGGATCGGGTGATGTGCGTAGTTCGAGTTTCAGGGGCATTCTCGAGTCCCTTCGAAACCCGTAGAGGGTTACGGCAAGGTGACGGTCTTTCGTGTCTGCTATTCAACATCGCTTTGGAGGGAGTAATACGAAGGGCAGGGATTGACACGAGTGGTACGATTTTCACGAAGTCCGTCCAGTTATTTGGTTTCGCCGACGACATTGATATCATGGCACGTAACTTTGAGAGGATGGAGGAAGCCTACATCAGACTGAAAAGCGAAGCTAAACGGATTGGACTAGTCATCAACACGTCGAAGACGAAGTACATGATAGGAAGAGGCTCAAGAGAGGTCAATGTGAGCCACCCACCACGAGTTTGTATCGGTGGTGACGAAATCGAGGTGGTTGAAGAATTCGTGTACTTGGGCTCACTGGTGACCGCCGATAACGATACCAGCAGAGAAATTCGGAGACGCATAGTGGCAGGAAATCGTACGTACTTTGGACTCCGCAAGACGCTTTGATCGAATAGAGTTCGCCGCCGTACCAAACTGACTATCTACAAAACGCTTATAAGACCGGTAGTTCTCTACGGACATGAGACCTGGACGATGCTCGTGGAGGACCAACGCGCACTGGGAGTTTTCGAAAGGAAAGTGTTGCGTACCATCTATGGTGGGTTGCAGATGGCGGACGGTACGTGGAGGAGGCGAATGAACCACGAGATGCATCAGCTGTTGGGAGAACCATCCATCGTTCACACCGCGAAAATCGAAAGACTGCGGAGGGCCGAGCACGTAGCCAGAATGTCGGATAGTAATCCGGTGAAAATGGTTCTTGACAACGATCCGACGGGAACAGAAAGGCGAGGTGCACAGCGGGTTCCTCTCCTCCCACACCTTCCCCCTTATTACAATGACCCTCCCTCTACTTTGGTCTACTTAACCTGGGAATAGAGAATGTGTGTTTTTTAAATTTAGTTAAAATCGGACCTGAGGGTTAAAAGTTGCACTAATTTTGTTTTCTAAAGAGTTCCGCTCCCACTTACATAATATTACAAGCACTTGGTATCAAATGCCGGGTTCGAGTCAAACTACATCTTTCATTCCAAAGCTATTTGAAATAGTTTATCCTTAAGATTTTTCTTACTGGAAACCATGGAAAGTATCAGAGTTAGAGCACTTGAACGTCACTTATTGCGGCTCATATATTTGGGCAATTTTATTGACATTTTTAGCATATGTTTTATCATCTTTCATAAACATGTAGGCAAGCTTTGCAAAATGTTAAGGGAATGTTTTTATTACACAAAAACATTGAAAAGCTAGGTTGCGATTGATCGTAGTAAACTATGTCCAAATATGGCGCATAAGTGTTTTCCTCCCGTCAAAAAATGTGAAAAAGTGAAAACTGAAAAACGAAAGCTATGAGCTGGATCGGACTACAGTTTCTGGCCAGCGCTAGAGAAGTTTTACCAAGTCAGTAAGTGTGAATATCATTCAATAGAATGCAGTAAACGGGAGACACCAACTTCAGTTTTGGGAAATGCACAAGTTTGGACAGGAGTTCATTGGTGTTCAAATTGCAATGCTGACACATTTTTGGATTCGCCCGCAAATCGTATGGGTATTGAGTTTTGTGGACCTAATACTAGGTACTTTTCACTCAAATCGGAAGTTTAGTATGGGAGCCTAAAATTAAATAAATGTTCCTTGAATATAAGTAAAATTTACCTAATATTAGATAGATGATACTTAATTTTATATAGAAACTAACCAAAAGTTAGGTAACTTTTGTAAACATGAGATTACTTAACGTTGGGTTCGTTGGGTTTCTTTACTGCCCTTGTTGAGTGGGTTTGCTCTACATTTTATGACTACAAAGGGAAGAGGGAGAATCGCTAAAATATTTTGAGCCCGAGTTGTGCTCGCCAAGAAATAAACGTGAGGTATTTGATACATGAGTTGTTCAAAATTACAAAAAGATTACACATTACCAGGGCTGGTAGCGAGCGATGCCGCTCAAAATAGTGACTTTAGTGACTAAAGCTGATGAAAAAAGGGACCAAAAAGTGACTTTCATTTGCAGAAAAAGTGACCAAATAGTGACTTTCAGTTTCAGTTGCAAGTTGATAAGACGAAATCAAGCGTTTTTGGGTCGAAGGAGAATCTTTTTTTAGTAATTTGTGGTGGAAGACATCTTTCACTCACCACTATTTTCTCTTAGAACGAACTCAAAAGAGAAACGACTAAGTAAAATTGTATTGACCTCTCTTTTAATTTCACGGAAATTCTACTCAATATCAGTCAAAAGCAGGAGTACTCAAAACTATGAGTAGTCTTGGGAGCAAATCAAATTTTTACGCCACTGGAAGTGCTGACCCTACATTGACTTGCGTTCTGACGTGGCAGGCGCCAGCGTGACCTTAACAAATGAGTATATGTGCAAGAACAGCTGATCTGGTCATAATAGAGTAGCAACTACGGGCAATGAATCAAGCTCAAGCACTGGAAGTGAGTGAATAATATAGACCTGTTTTTCTTTCCCGAAAAATGATTTTTCGGCAAAAATCTGCGTGATTTGTCGTAGCTGCCACGGAAGTTTTTGGAATTTTTTAGTGCAAAAGAAACAACAGTACGGATCGTTTTGGTAGAAAACGAAACAAGCATTATGAAGATTCAGGTACAACGAGCCTGTGAATGAACGCTCGACCTCCTGCTTATAATGCAGGATTTTTCTTCTAAAATACGCATATTTTCCGATTTGTTTCGTGAACGATTTTTGCTATGGAACTCGATAGCGCATGCAATCTTCAAAATTGTGGTGATTTGATCTCCTTTCTATGATATCTACTCAATAAATATTTTTTTTAGAGCCGACCCTCCATTACATTTGCAAATCTACAAAAAATAGCCGTTTGAGAACAATTTTATTTTCTTGATTTTTTTCGCCAAATTTTTATATGAATGACTAATGAGGGATCAAGTCTCCTTATATTGAGGCAACAAATCAAAATCCAAATATCCTGAAATTGTGGTGGAATGTTGGCATTTTTATCAGTGAAGATCATTTAGCATATTTATGGCTTTGGGCTGTGAAAAAATGATAGCATTTGGTCATTATTGGGAGAAGTTGTTCAAATTTTGCGTGGTTACTAAGTACATTTTAAGGAGGAACAAAAGACAGTAAATAATGGAGTAAATAAGGTTGTCAATAAAACATCATTTGTCTAGAGGATCTATTATAAAAATGCGCTATAATAATAAGGACCGTTCAGTTTATTGAGAAGACACTTTTACATAGCCAATTTTGATGAAGTTTGCTTTATCGTATATTATAATACACTGTCAATCAACTGTAATTTTTGAAAAGAGATAAATGCTTCACGAATTTCGCGTAAACATAAGCTTCCCAACAGAATTTTTCATAAGCAAAATTGACAGTTTGTAAGAAAATTGTAAATTGCCATGTCAACAAAATCATCAAGAAGATTGGAAAGAAACACACTGTCAATGATTTGTCAATATCTAAAAACAGTAGAGCCTGTGGCAGCCCGAAAACGGAATATGAACGGTTGGAGCTGTTGAAAATCCAACAAATTGAGATTGTTATGAATATCCCAAATATTTGAGTTAAAATTATCCCGTTGATAAATGGATTTCATTTCTAGAAGGTCAGATAATATATTCAACGAAAAGAAAGCAGATTTCTAAAAAGATTGATCGTTTAAAAACATCGACAATACAAAGTGTCCTCTTTGTAAACAGAAGTCCTTACTACTTTAGTTCTCGGTAAAACAGGGGAGAATTAAGTCTCCCCAGGAATCAAGCAGCGAGTTGAATGGCTGGCGAATTTTCAGAGCGATCACTTTTCCAAGATCCGTAATTTCATTTCCGCCATGAGCAAAGCATCTTCCGACGCATTGATAAAGTTTTATTAAAAAAATATTAGTTAGTAGTTTCCAAATAGTTGAAATTAGTGACTTTTTGTGAGAAAAAGTGACTTTAGTGACTTTAGGTCGAAAAAAGAGACTTTTTAGTGACTTGCCCGAATAAAGTGACCCGCTACCAGGCCTGCATTACACACGTTGTTACGGGAAATTATGTTCATTAGTACCAAATGTTTCCATATGAATTCTATCAGACAAAAAACGCCTCCGATAAATCCGGCTGGAATTATTATCGGATTTTACTTGTCAGTTGGGAATAGGGACCAGGGGACCCGTAGTACTTCGACGGATCGAGATTATTCAAAGGGTGACATGACGTTTAACATTTCGTTACGTTTCAATTGTTTTGAAAGCAACGATGCGCCTCTCGCGTTGATAGTGAAGCGGTGAAGCAATGATGCGCCTCCGTTGCTGTAATTTAAAAGTTCCTAAAAGTTTGATCACCATCTAATGGAGCGCTTTAGTCGCGTTCGTTTGTTTTTAGCAAGATGACATTCTTCCTAGATAGAGCATTAAGAAACCGTTTAGACAGCATTATATAGCTGAGTATCAAGGGAAATTTGCAATTGCAATATTTATGCAACAATTCGTTTGCTAAGAACAGGACCACGCTAATTACTACCCGTTCCGTTTCAAACTGTAACAATTACAATCGAAGCTTAGGCTCAATCAACCTGCAGCAGCCTTTAATTAACATCTAGAAGGAAGGGGAACTGAAAAAATACATTCCAATTTTCTCCTTTGATATGCAAATGGGCGCCAACATTGAAATTTTCCCCGGGTAACCGAATCGGAACGGCGTTGGTCGCTAATTGGTGCCTAACTACTGAACTGGAACCACCGAAAAGACTAATTGCAAACGCTTGGTTCCGCAGAGCGGGGGTACATACCTGTTCTCGTTGGGATCGATCGTGCAGAAGGGGAAGTTTTCCGCCGGAGCCGCACTCTTGGTCAACACGTTAAAGAATGTCGACTTGCCCACATTCGGCACACCCACAATACCGATACGCAGATTGGTCCCGATGCGGCCAATCAGGGGCTTCACTTCCGGTTCAAGGATCTTCTTGGGAGGCATGATTGGCTGCGAATGTGATTAGATGAAATGGAATAAGGAAACTTGTCTACATATACTAATTGAAAGGACTTATTCAAAGGATTATTCATAAATTATATTGACTAAAGATTTATAACTGTGATTTAAGACGAATTAAGTACTGTCCATTTAATTCCACCAGTTAATTTTCGTTATCTTTGCAGATACGTATTTCGACCACAACTGTGTGGTCGTCTTCAGTGTCTTGTACTTGACTCGACTTGAAGAAAACAATCGCAACTTACACGCACATATACTACATATTAAATTTTGTTTTTACAAATAAATAAATAACTCGATACCAACCCTGTATGCGATTAATGGAATTAATGTTTTTATTCATTTTATTTCAAATACCTAATCCTGGGTCAACAACTAAACCACATTGTGACTTGTACATCTATCGTATCTATTGATACCATAAATGGAATACCTATCCACCGGTACCGGAACCATCCCGATGCCACAAGATAGTCATCTAACCTTATAATGCACGCAACAAAACACCGCAAATAAACGTAAATCACAGCGGTTTTGAATCACATTTTTGGTAGTTCTATGGCACTTATTATTCACCTTTAAATAGATCCCAAATTACCTGATAGAAATGCTTGATTTGGCCAAGAAATCACTCGAAAAAAACGAAACCTTTACGCGTTCGATATAAATCGCGAAACTTGCGTAGCCGCAAAAGAAGGAAACAAACGTGGATCGGTCTGTTTTGAGGATTTTGACGTTTCTCGTCTGCTTCGTTCTTTCTGTTCGCCGCCGTGAAGTGTTCATTCGTCATCTGTTTGGGCACTCACCAGCAAGCTCACCATCAGAGCCGCGCCTCAGCAATGAGCGTAATATGGGGGGCGCGCGGATGGAGTTAGAACAAGTTCAACTAAAATCTCAGAAGTATACTAATGAAAATGCAATTTTTTTTAGAACCAAAGTGTTTTGTAAGGTATTCAGCTTCCCACACTATTGTCTATCCGGAACAAATTTAGTACGCTTTTTTATACCGAAGTTTACCGAA